>NC_092333.1:25646538-25953461 GCF_046630445.1 Rutidosis leptorrhynchoides
TCTTCGTCGGCCACTTTTGCGTGTGAAGTTATGTGGTGAGTGTTGTACACTCTTTGTCGACCACTTTTCCCGTGTGTATGCGTGGTAGTACCGTTCGGTAGGCGCTTTCGTCGACCATGTACGTGTGTGAGTAGGGTCATGGTTGTTGACTAGATTGGGAGGTGGAAAGAAGCCGTGTTAATGGTTATGATGAAGTTGTAAGGGTGTAAGTCTTGGTGTTCCCAAGCATCTCCTTAGTGTGAGCTGAAGAGTAAATAGGCTAGCTGTGCGGCCTAGGTGGATTGTGACTAGCGGGTGTCGCTAGAGCGTTGTGAGCGTTGAGCCGTAAGGTTTGTTAGACTTGTGTGACTTGAGTAGTCAGGTGACGTGTGACACTGGGAGTAGACCCCGTGAGGGTCAAGTGTTGAGTCTCGGTGGTAGTAGTGGGAGAATTACGTAACGCTGTGTCAGGTGCCTCCTTGTACCCGCTAGTGTAATGTTTGACTCCGATGGTGTGATTACTTTGTACTTGGGTACTTGGGCAGTTTATGGTGGTGTTTAGCGGCGTTAACATTTGACCGATTTGAAAGGTCGAGGTTCGAGTACCTTGTAGTAAGTCCGCGTAGAATTGTGGAGTGTGACCAACGTCGAGACCGGTCATGTGTGTTATGGAATGTCAAAATTCCGCAAGATGTTATCATCTTGGCGGTGAAAGTATGGGGTTAAAACCCTAAGTGGGGGAGTGTGTACCTAGAGAGTACGATATTGCCTCGGTTTGTTAGGCGCGTTCGAGTGGTTGTCGGGAGTCGTTTCGTTTGGTGAGCGAACTCGGGACGTAGAGTGTTGATTTTGACCATTCCATGTAGAGATGCGTTAGTGTAGTGCGTGTTCGAAAGTAAGTTCTCTAAAGTATTGAGGACTTGTATGCGCGAGAAGCGACAAGATCATCCTTAATAGATGATCGAAATGATGTTTACAGAGTAATGGTGGGCGAGTTGTGAGTCATGCAGGGTTGCGTGTCTATTGGAGTTACTGAAGAGTTTGCGAGAAATCCCATCACCGTGTGCATGATGTAGATGACTCAAATTAGTTGAAGGATGGCAAGGATGCTCTAAGTTGTAAATTAGGGTGTGCCAAAGAATCATGGAGGATAGTTGTGTGATTGGAACGTTTCGTGGCGAGAAAGTGTGACCGATAGGATGCAAGGGGTGGAATCAAGGGGGTGTAGAGTTGTGTGAGGACTCGAAAAATTGAGGAAGGCGTGCTTTCTTGTTCGCGATGAGGTTTAGAGCGCGAGGACGCGATCCAGTTTAAGTGGGGGAGAGTTGTAATATCCCAAAAATCTGTTCCAGACACGAGCTGCGCCGCGGGCCCTCTAGCCGCGCCGCGGCCTATAACATGAGCTGATGGCTGGTTCTTTTAAAAAGCTCGACTTGGTTTTTCAGCTTTAAGCCGTGCCGCGGGCCCAGGAGCTGATGGCTGGTTCTTTTAAAAATCTGTTCCAGACAGATCATATCTATGAGATCTGGTCCATCCACCTCATTTATTCATTTCATTTTCTTTTTCTTCTCCATTTTCTCTCATTCTCTTCAAACCCCAATACGTTCAAAGTGAGATTTGGAAGTGAAGAAGTTAGATTCGATCTTTGGAACAAGAGGAAATGTCGTTCTCCTCGTTCTTAGCTACGCGGTGATACTAGTGGTAAGTTCTAATTCTGAAATTCATTCTTGTGCTTCATTGTTCATATCTTGGGTTTGAATGGTTGTTCATGAGTAAAACCCCATTAGTTCATTAATGGAAGATGTGAACTAGAAAATGGGTTTATTAGTGTTGTAGGCGGGTTTTGGGTTTGGTGAGCAAGTTTATACATGTGAGACTTGCAAATGAGTGTAATCACTAGTATTTAGTGATTATTGAAGTAATGGAAACCATTTGTGTTCATTTAGTTGACTAATCTTGAATAGAGTCAAAATTTGGGATTGTTGGTGAATTCGGTTCGATTGTCATTTGTATAAGGTTTATAAACTTAAAATGAGTTAAGTTGAAGTATAAACTCGAGTTAATGGCATTTTGAAGTCAAAACTTGTAAATGGTGAGATTTTGACTTTTAAGGGTCAAAATGGGTTTTCCAGCGAAACTCGAGTAAAATGCGTTCGAGTGATAAAGTTGGTACAGTTAGGTATTTCAGGTACGCGGGAATTGGTCTTGTTGGTTTCGGACCTTCGAGTAGCGTTAAAAGTGCAAAAGGGTGTAATTTGCACTTGTTATTCATTTGGGCGGTTCGAGAGTCCAAATGAGTTTGTATTGATGATTATGCGATAAATGAAATAGGTACGTTCAATTGGCAAGTTGTGGGATTTGGATTGCACTTCATCGAGGCATTTAAGGTGAGTGTAAATTTACTATACGCATATGTATGTGTAAAATGGGTGCGTGTGTGTAGGGTGACCCTTGCTCGGGTTTACTCTATGTTTGTATGGGAGAATGGACCCCTCTTGTGCTTCGGTTCCATGTGATACGTGTAACATCCCGCCTTTTTCCGTTTACTTTTCCGTTTAACTATTTAAATTCCGTTATATGTTTATGACATCCCTCGTTAATACGCGTTTTAAAAATATACTCGTTTAGGTAATTCTCGCACCCGAATAAAACTAGAGGGACCAAACTTGCCAAAGTGCCAAACCTTTGACTTGGTCAAAGGTCAACACTCCATCTCCTCCATTCACTTTATCAATTTCTTTTCTCTTTTCTTTTAACACTTTCAAACTATCTCTAAAACTCCATCTCCAAGAATCATCATCTAAATTCGTTCAAGAAAGCTTCAATCAAAACAAATTACATATTTGAACTCCTTGCAACTTCCTCTTCAATTCCATACCGATTACATCTCATTTGGGTAACTTTCTAAAATCACTAGATTTTGTGTTCTTGATGTTTTAAACTTATAAAGTTGTTAATTAGTGTCTATGGCTCAAGTCTAACATGAATATATGATTTATATGTTCGATCTTGTTATTTTTGATAACTAGCATGAACTTGAAAGTTTGGTGTGTTTGATTGATGATTTGGTTGCTTAAATGTTGTTAAATGTTATAAATGCATGTATTAAATGTGTTCCTAACATCACTAGCTTCAATTTGATGTGTAGGTTGTTTTAGAAAACTTCATAAACTTGATTAGTGATTTTGGTGAAATTGGGTTAGGGTTTGATGAACTTGAAATGGACTTTTGATGCTTTGAATGACATGAAATGTTATTTGTAAGTGTTAGGTTGTATTGTATGCTTGATTACCTTCGAAACGGCATATCGTTCATGTAAATTGGTTTCCGAATCATCGAATTGCATTTATGAACTTGGATGCATTAAATGAGGAGCTTTGAATGTGATTTTGATTGTTGTAAAAGTAAATGTGATTGATGAAATGTATTTAGTTGTTTTCCTTGACAAAATACCTTTCCGATGATATAAGATACATGCTTTGGTTGTTTGCGGGTCGTAAATGGTGATTGTTTGAGGTTAGGTTCGTGCATAAAACTTAAAAACTGCCAGATTTCTCTGCACAGGTAATGGCGGCGCGCCAAAGTGGGCTGTCCAATTTGGTCAAATTATGAAAAATGTTTGCCATGCTACGGACCTCCGATTCACATATAACTTGTTCTAACATGCTTATACATGATCAAAAACCTCAGAAAAATAGTTCGGGACCCGACCCGAACGTGTTGACTTTTTCGTTGACTTTGACCAAAGTTTGACTTTTTTGTCAAACTTAACCAAATGATTGTGCAATCTTTCTAACTTGTTTCTATACTTGTATCTTGCATGAAACTTAGACAATTTGATTCACATGCTACATAATCGAGTCGTAACGAGCCATAGGACTAATTGAACATCTTTGACCTATCGCGTTACCGTTATTGATACGACCTATTTGTTTAGGTAAAGACTAGCATTGTTCTTTACACACGTTACTTGTTAAAGTACTTATTACTCGTGTACACAAGGTGGGATCATAGTCCCATCTTTCAAACAACTTTTATTCTTTAAACTATGGGATGAGAAACATATACGTATCATACTTTTACACTTTGAACACAAGTACGAAAACGAACATTCCACGTACGGGTTTGAACAAAAAGCCTCAATTCAATTATCATTAGTTACACTTGCAGGGTGTAAACGAGAACTTATATTATGTGATCACATGGGCTTGACGAGCCTCATTCGGACGGTTCGCTACTGTTAGCGGATGAAATATATTTTCGAGTATAGTGTATGTTCTAACACTATGTAACAGGGTACAAAACAGTTAAGTTTGATAATTGGGTGCCCGCGAAACAAATAACAAACTTTGGAATGCAAATGATTTTGATAATCATCTTATATTAAATCTTGTGGTTCAAATACAACGTTTACTAAAACACCTATGATTTCACCAACGTTTTCGTTGACAGTTTTCTATATGTTTTCTCAGGTCCTTGAGCGCTACTTGATACATGCTTCCGCACTCTTTTTGATACTTGCTTGGATGTCGAATATACATGCATAGTTGGAGCGTCTTTTGACTACTTTAAATTGTGTCGCATAGGTTTCATTCGTACGTTAAACACTGTAATGTAACTTGTCTTTTGAACTACATTTGTAAACTTGAAACATCCTTTTACTTATGAAATGAATGCAACATATTTTGGTTAAACGTCATGTTAAAGACTTATGACCACGTAACGGGAGCTAAGTAGTAGGCGCCGTCAAACATGATTTGGTCGGGTTGCTACAGATGGTATCAGAGCGTTGGTTGTAGGGATTTAGAGTTCATTGGTGTCAACCCCGAGTCATAGGGTACATTAGTGAATCTAGACTACAACCGGCATATAGACTTGAAGTAGGAATTACTTGACTACTTGTGCATTTATACTCGAATGTTTCTACTCATATCTACTCTTATTTCATCTTAATCTCACGTCATTTAATTTAATTGACACGCCACCTTGATTTAGTGAAATAATGTCGAATGCACATATGAATTAGGGTAATATAATTTCCGGGATTATATTACGGTGACTCATATGAACGTTCCGACATTATGGCATAAAGAATTTAAGGCGAGTCAAGGAAAATTTTTCTCTATCCTTATTCCATATCATGATTAGTATTATTGAAAATACTAATCAACGGTATTCTTGTGGTTTGAAGGAACAATGCCTCCTCGTCGTGTGCCACGCCATGAGACTCCTGAACAAGCTCTACAACGAATGATAGCCACCGCCGTGGATGCGGCCATGGCCGGTCACTCGTCCAACAACAACAATAACAACAACCACAACAACAACAATCAAGGGTCCGGTAACTCAAGCGAAGGGTGCTCCTATAAAGCTTTCATGGGGTGCAAACCTCATACTTTTGATGGGACCGGGGGACCGGTTATACTCACTCAATGGTTCGAACAAACGGAAGCCGTCTTTAGCATAAGCGGTTGTCGGGACCAAGACAAGGTCAAATATTCCACCCACACTTTTGCCGGTATCGCCCTCACGTGGTGGAACACGTATGTACAATCGGTGGGTACCGATGAAGCTCACACCCTCTCTTGGGCCGATTTAAGGGAAAGGTTGATCGTCAAATTTTTCCCTCGTGAAGAAACCCGAAAGCTCGAACAAGAGCTAAGAACTTTAAAGGCGGTCGGAAACGATCTCAAGGCCTACAATCAACGATTCGCCGAGCTATCCTTGATGTGTCCCAACCTCGTGAACCCCGAATCTCAAAGGGTTGAACTCTATATGGATGGTCTTCCAAAGAGCATCAAACAAGGAGTGATATCATCCAAACCCGCTAACCTACAACAAGCCTTAAACATGGCCCGCCAATTGATCGAAACGGTTGACGAAATCGTAGTTCCGGCACCTAAGGCCGAGGATAAATCGGGCGGCAACAAAAGAAAATGGGAAGCCCCCCAATCAAGCAACAACTACAACAACAACTTCACCAAAAAGCCTTTCACCTCCGACGCCAAGAAAAGTTATGGTGAAAATAAACCCTTTTGCAACAAATGCCACAAACACCACTATGGTGAATGTAGCAATCTCTTTTGTCACCGGTGTCAAAGGGGTGGTCATGTGGCCAACAATTGTAGAAGTGCCGCCCCCGTTGCTCAAAAGGTGCGCAATGCACCAAAATCGGGTACTTGTTATGAATGTGGCCAAACGGGTCATTTTAGAAATGCATGTCCGAAGAAGAAAGCCAACCCCAACACACGCGACCGAGCTTTCAACATCAACACCGAGGAAGCTCGAGATGACAATGAATTAGTCACGGGTACGTTTCTCCTCAACAACACTTATGTTACTTGTTTATTCGATTCGGGTGCCGATAAGAGTTTTGTATCCAAGACTTTGACTCATTCTTTTAGCACTCCACCACTTCCACTAGATACCACTTATACCATTGAAGTGGCCAACGGGAAACTATTGAGTGCCGACACATATTACCGGGGGTGTACATTAAACATTTTGGGTAATGAATTTGAAATTGACTTGATACCCATGGAACTAGGAAGTTTCGATGTAATAATCGGTATGAATTGGCTAGCCAAAACGAAATCTCACATCCTTTGTGATCTTAACGCAATCCGGATTCCTATCGAGAATAGTGAACCCTTGATTGTTTATGGCGATAAGAGTTGCACCGAACTCAACCTCGTTTCGTGCATTAAAGTTAGAAAACTACTCCGTAAGGGTTGTTTTGCGATCCTTGCTCACGTTAAGAAAGTCGAGTCCAATGAGAAGCACATCGATGATGTGCCAATTGTTAGTGACTATTCCTATGTATTTCCCGACGAATTGTCGGGACTTCCACCTCATCGACCGATTGAATTCCAAATTGATCTTATTCCGGGAGCCGCACCCGTAGCACGTGCACCATATAGACTCGCTCCATCCGAAATGCAATAATTGCAAAGTCAAATCCAAGAACTACTTGACCGTGGTTTTATCCAACCTAGCCATTCACCATGGGGCGCTCCGATTTTGTTTGTTAAAAAGAAGGACGGATCCCTACGAATGTGCATTGATTATCTTGAACTAAACAAATTAACGGTTAAGAACCGATATCCTCTTCCTCGCATCGATGACCTCTTTGATAAACTACAAGGGTCTTGTGTATATTCGAAATTCGATCTCCGCTCGGGTTATCATCAATTAAGGGTTAAGGGGGAAGATGTCTCCAAAACCGCTTTCCGAACTCGTTATGGTAGTTATGAATTCCTTGTCATGCCATTTGGTCTCACTAATGCACCGGCGGTGTTCATGGATCTTATGAACCCCGTGTGCAAACCGTATCTCGACAAATTCGTTATCGTGTTCATCGATGATATTTTGGTCTATTCTAAAAACGAAGAAGAACACGAGGAACATCTCTGACTTGTGCTTGAACTTTTAAGACCAGAACGACTCTATGCCAAATTCTCCAAGTGTGAATTTTGGTTGAAGGAAGTTCAATTTCTTGGTCATGTTGTAAGTGATCAAGGTATTAAAGTCGATCCATCAAAAATCAAAGCCGTTAGTAAATGGGAAACTCCTACTACTCCTACTCACATTCGTCAATTCTTGGGTCTCGCCGGATACTATCGTAGATTCATCAAGGATTTCTCTTTGGTTGCTCGTCCTCTAACTGCGTTAACTCACAAGGGAAAGAAATTCGTTTGGGCGATCGAACAAGAATCTGCATTTCAAATCTTGAAAACGAAGCTAACCACCGCTCCTATCTTGTCACTTCCCGAAGGCAACGATGATTTTGTTGTGTATTGCGACGCCTCGAAACATGGTTTTGGGTGTGTGTTGATGCAACGAACGAAAGTCATTTCTTATGCTTCTCGACAACTCAAAATTCATGAACGAAACTACACGACACATGATCTCGAACTCGGAGCCGTTGTCTTCGCACTTAAAATGTGGAGACACTATCTTTATGGAACCAAGAGTACTATCTTCGCCGATCACAAGAGCCTCCAACACATCTTTGATTAAAAGCAACTAAACATGAGACAACGACGGTGGATTGAAACTTTAAACGATTATGATTGTGAGCTTCGTTACCATCCCGAAAAGGTAAACGTAGTAGCCGATGCCTTAAGTCAAAAGGAAAGAGCGGTGCCTCTTCATGTCCGAGCTTTAAACATCACAATTCACACCAACCTTAATAGCCAAATTCGGGTAGCCCAAGATGAGGCTCTCAAGGATGAAAACGTTTCACACGAGCTCTTGAACATTCTAGTCTCTAAATTCGAAATTAGGGAGACCGAACTCCGATATTACGCCGGAAGGATTTGGGTGCCTAGATATGGGGACCAACGAAACCTTATTTTAGATGAAGCCCATAAGTCACGATACTCGATTCACCCCGGTGCCAATAAGATGTACCACGACCTTAAAGAACAATATTGGTGGCCGAACATCAAAAGGGACGTAGCTACTTATGTTGCCAAGTGTTTGACATGTTCCAAAGTCAAAGCCGAACACCAAAGACCGTCTGGGTTACTTCAACAACTTGAAATTCCGCAATGGAAGTGGGAAAGAATAACAATGGATTTTATCACCAAACTACCAAAAACGACGGGCGGTTATGATACCATTTGGGTTATTGTTGACCATCTCACCAAATCCGCACACTTTCTCGCCATGAAGGAGACCGACAAAATGGAGAAACTTGCACAACTTTACATTAAGGAGATCGTAGCCCGACACGGTGTACCTTTATCGATTATCTCCGACCGAGATGGCCGTTTTGTTTCTAGATTTTGGCGTACCTTGCAAGAAGCGTTGGGAACGCGTTTAGACATGAGCACCGCATATCTCCCTCAAACTGATGGACAAAGCGAACGCACAGTTCAAACCTTGGAGGACATGTTACGAGCTTGCGTGGTTGATTTTGGAAAAGCTTGGTACAAGCACTTACCTCTCGCCGAGTTCTCTTACAACAATAGTTATCACGCGAGTATTAAAGCTGCACCTTTTGAAGCGCTATATGGCCGAAAATGTCGTTCACCTCTTTGTTGGGCCAAGGTAGGTGACGTGCAAATCACCGGACCCGAACTCATTCACGAAACCACCGAGAAGATCGTACAAATCTGAGATAGGCTTCGGACGGCCCGGAGTCGTCAAAAGTGCTACACCGACAAAAGACGCAACGACCTCGAATTTCAAGTCGGTGACCGAGTAATGTTAAAAGTCACGCCTTGAAAAGGTGTAATCCGTTTTAGGAAACGCGGGAAGCTAAATCCAAGGTATATTGGTCCTTTCGAAATCTTGGAGCGTATTGGAACTGTTGCTTATCGTTTAGATTTTCCGCCTCAATTGAGCTCCGTTCATCCTACCTTCCATGTATCTAACTTGAAAAAGTGTCTTGCCGAACCCGATATCATCATCCCTCTCGAGGAACTTACTATTGATGACAAACTTCATTTTATGGAGGAACCGGTTGAAATTGTGGACACCTCCGTCAAGACATTGAAACAAAGCCGAATTCCGATTGTTAAAGTTCGTTGGAATGCCAAAAGAGGACCCGAGTTTACTTGGGAAAGGCAAGATCAAATGCAAAGGAAATACCCTCATCTATTCCCGGTTCTGGAAACGCAAGATTCCGAGGAAGAAACAACGACTACTACGCCTACTTAAATTTCGGGACGAAATTCTTTTAAGGAGTAGGTAATGTAACATCCCGCCTTTTCCGTTTACTTTTCTGTTTAACTATTTAAATTCCGTTATATGTTTATGACATCCCTCATTAATACGCGTTTTCAAAATATCTCGTTTAGGTAATTCCCGCACCCGAATGAAACTAGAGGGACCAAACTTAGGTCAACATTCCATCTCCTCCATTCACTTTATCAATTTCTTTTCTCTTTTCTTTTAACACTTTCAAACTATCTCTAAAACTCCATCTCCAAGAATCATCATCTAAATTCATTCAAGAAAGCTTCAATCAAAACAAATTACATATTTGAACTCCTTGCAACTTCCTCTTCGATTCCATACCGATTACATCTCATTTGGGTAACTTTCTAAAATCACTAGATTTTGTGTTCTTGATGTTTTAAACTTATAAAGTTGTTAATTAGTGTCTATGCCTCAAGTCTAACATGAATATATGATTTATATGTTCGATCGTTTTATTTTTGATAACTAGCATGAACTTGAAAGTTTGGTGTGTTTGATTGATGATTTGGTTGCTTAAATGTTGTTAAATGTTATAAATGCATGTATTAAATGTGTTCCTAACATCACTAGCTTCAATTTGATGTGTAGGTTGTTTTAGAAAACTTCATAAACTTGATTAGTGATTTTGGTGAAATTGGGTTAGGGTTTGATGAACTTGAAATGGACTTTTGATGCTTTGAATGACATGAAATGTTATTTGTAAGTGTTAGGTGTTATTGTATGCTTGATTACCTTCGAAACGGCATATCGTTCATGTAAATTGGTTTCCGAATCATCGAATTGCATTTATGAACTTGGATGCATTAAATGAGGAGCTTTGAATGTGATTTTGGTTGTTGTAAAAGTAAATGTGATTGATGAAATGTATTTAGTTGTTTTCCTTGACAAAATACCTTTCCGATGATATAAGATACATGCTTTGGTTGTTTGCGGGTCGTAAATGGTGATTGTTTGAGGTTAGGTTCGTGCATAAAACTTAAAAACTGCCAGATTTCTCTGCACAGGTAATGGCGCGGCGCGCCATATGCCCGCGCGGCGCGCCAAAGTGGGCTGTCCAATTTGGTCAAATTATGAAAAATGTTTGCCATGCTACGGACCTCCGATTCACATATAACTTGTTCTAACATGCTTATACATGATCAAAAACCTCAGAAAAATAGTTCGGGACCCGACCCGAACGTGTTGACTTTTTCGTTGACTTTGACCGACCAAAGTTTGACTTTTTTGTCAAACTTAACCAAATGATTGTGCAATCTTTCTAACTTGTTTCTATACTTGTATCTTGCATGAAACTTGGACAATTTGATTCACATGCTACATAATCGAGTCGTAACGAGCCATAGGACTAATTGAACATCTTTGACCTATCGCGTTACCGTTATTGATACGACCTATTTGTTTAGGTCAAGACTAGCATTGTTCTTTGCACACGTTACTTGTTAAAGTACTTATTACTCGTGTACACAAGGTGAGATCATAGTCCCATCTTTCAAACAACTTTTATGCTTTAAACTATGGGATGAGAAACATATACGTATCATACTTTTACACTTTGAACACAAGTACGAAAACAAACATTCCACGTACGGGTTTGAACAAAAAGCCTCAATTCAATTATCATTAGTTACACTTGCAGGGTGTAAATGAGAACTTATATTATGTGATCACATGGGCTTGACGAGCCTCATTCGGACGGTTCGCTACCGTTAGCGGATGAAATATATTTTCGAGTATAGTGTATGTTCTAACACTACGTAACAGGGTACAAAACAGTTAAGTTTGATAATTGGGTGCCCGCGAAACAAATAACAAACTTTAGAATGCAAATGATTTTGATAATCATCTTATATTAAATCTTGTGGTTCAAATACAACGTTTACTAAAACACCTATGATTTCACCAACGTTTTCGTTGACAGTTTTCTATATGTTTTCTCAGGTCCTTGAGCGCTACTTGATACATGCTTCCGCACTCTTTTTGATACTTGCTTGGATGTCGAGTATACATGCATAGTTGGAGCGTCTTTTGACTACTTTAAATTGTGTCGCATAGGTTTCATTCGTACGTTAAACATTGTAATGTAACTAGTCTTTTGAACTACATTTGTAAACTTGAAACATCCTTTTACTTATGAAATTAATGCGACATATTTTGGTCAAACGTCATGTTAAAGACTTATGACCACGTAACGGGACCTAAGTAATCGGCGCCGTCAAACATGATTTGGTCGGGTCGCTACAATACACTTATGCGTTTTGGGTTACTACCCTTGATGTTGTGATTGGCTAGCGTATTGGATAAACCCCTTTGGCGATGGGTTTTGCTAGCATTTGTCGTGGAGATGATTCGGGTAGTGAATCGCGTGATGTTCGACTAAGGTATGAGTCACGTGATGTTCGGATTCATAAAGGCGCGTGAAGTTCGGCCATCCTTAATAGTCAAGTTGTTTGAAGGTAGTGAGTCGCGTGAAGTTCGGATTCATTAAGGCGCGTGAAGTTCGACCAACCTTCATGTGGGTTAGGTTAAGGGGTTAACCTTATTGATGTTGTTGATTATATTTATTGTGTGCGCGTATATAATCATTGTTGTGTTGTAGCTAATCTTGTGGTGTTAGCTTGGTGTTTACGTAGTGTGTAGCTACTTTGTGTATGAGCTCATTTTAGGTTGCTTACTATGCGGAGGTGGTATGTGTTTACTTTTTGTGCTTGGTGATGCTTAGTCATTTTATGCATATGTATGTGTATAGTACTTTTACATTCACTAAGCATTAGCTTACCCTCTCGTTGTTGATATTTTTATAGGTTCGCGTGACGGCGGCTCGGGTAAGCGTGGGGATTAGCGATCTTGGCTAGGTTGTTTTAGAAGATCTTGCTTTTGGACTCGATTTAGGATTGGGTAGCGTAGTCCCAATCACCATGCTCGATTTTGTGTAAAGTAACTAGTCGGGTCATGTGACGTATATTGGCTTAGTCAAACGGGTCATGAGTATAACCGGTTTATGATTTAACTAACGTATTATTGTATTAAGGAGTTTAAATTATTATTGTATGTTTTTAAGTTCGTTGAACTTATTATGATAACAAATATGTTTTGAGAATTGCGTAATGGGACCTAAAGTGTTATTTAATGTATATTAAAAAGGAAAAAAATTTATGGGCCGAAAATCGACGGGTTGGGTCGTTTCATCTGAATCTTCTTTGCTCTCTTTGAAATTCACTCGTAACTTTTGACTTGGATATCGTTAAAGAGAGTATCGCTCGGTCGAGATGTGTTGTGAAAGATCTTTTGATTTCGATTTTTTTAAATTAAATAACCACTTACCCATTTAGCGGCTTGCCAAATCATTTTTCCAATAGACCCGCATGTGTTATTGAAATCCTTATCGAACAATTCGTTAACGGTAGTAAGCGAAAAACTTCCTAGTCCCCACCAACGAAAAACACTTTCCCAAATTTTAAATGAATGTTTGCAAAGTATTAACGCGTGGTCCGTTGATTCTACATTGTCATCACACATAGGACAACGTACCGAGTCAAGATCTATACCTCGATTATCAAGTTCTACCCGCACCGGAAGTCTTCTTCGTTTTGCCAGCCATACAAAAATGCCCACGGATTGAGGGAGAGGTTTATTTCGATCTGTTTCCATCGAGCTAGAAGAATGACCGTGTAATTTCTCATCAAGGATTTCTGCCAGCTTTTGGTATAGAACTTGCCATCTTGACTAGCCAATCATTTCCATCCGTCTCTTGAGTTGTCGATATGAACCATACTGTTAATGTCTCGAGTCATTTCTTCAAGCTCGTCATTGTTTCTGCCGCGAGGAGGTCTGATCCAGAGCCCGTTCAATGTCGGATTTCCATCAGCCCACGAAACTCTATCACACACGTTTGCGTCTTTAATCACTTCCATTCTGTAGAGTCTTGGGAATTTGTCTCTGAAACATTGCTCGTCACCAAAAAAAAATATCCATACCATCACCAATAGATCTCACGAAAGAATTGTTAAACATAAATCCACATTTATTCATATCCTTTCCGACTTTTATGATATCTTTCCAAGGTGAGTGCCCAATCCCAACCCGGTGTGTGTTCGAATTTTCCAACCCACCCCCTCCCCCCTCCCGTAAATACTTTTGAATACCCCGGACTATTATTTATCACTATCAAATGTTGTTAATGGTAAGTAATTGTCGCAGATGGAAAAAAAAACTATTTAGGGGTTCAAGACTGATTTCGAGAATTTATATACATAAAACGAGGTTAAAATTTTTCTTAAACCTTAACGAATAATATAAGATATTAAAAAAGCTCTTATGCCCTAACAAATAATATAATCTATTTAAAAATGACTTTTAACCTTTTACAATACTAGTGGACTATGATTCCTTTTTTTTGCATCTGATTGTTATTATTAAACTTATTGTGTTTCGCCTTCCCTACTTCATCGAATTACAACAATCTTTCTTATTTAATAAAAATTAGACTAACCATTCATGATTGACTAAATTATTTGATGATAGCCTAGTGGTTTTGAGTCTTAAAATCCTAACAAGATAATGTTAAAACCGCGCAATGAGCACATCACATGGTGACGAAAAATGGTCCAAAAGTTTATAAAATAACAAGTTTAAATTGTGTATATTTGAATATAATTATAGCCGAGACTACAACTTGTCACTGTAAAATGTTGTCAATGGTATGTATTTGTCACATGATCATACTTAAAAAAAAAAAAAAAAAAAAAAAAAAACTGTGTAGGGGGCATGACCGGTCTAGAAAATTTGAGTTCTTCGGATGAGGTGAAAAAATAGCTCTTAAGTCGTAACGAATAATATAAGATATTTTAAAAAAAACCCTTATGCCCTAACAAGTAATATAAGCTATTTGAAAAACATATTTGGCTTTGCTAAAATGTTAGCGGGTTTTGATTCCTTTTTTCCTAGGTCATTTGATTGTTATTTTTTTAACATATTATGCTTCTTCTTCGTTGATTCATATATGTTTCACTTGTCCCTATATTTCTCAAATATCCGATTGTGTATGCAATATATAAAAAATTGGCCCTTGAAAACACGTGTCTTGAGCGGCCGATTGGGTTGCTCCATTTGAGCCGCCCCTGAAAGGGGTAAACAATCTCTTGGTACAATGGTTTGATGATAGCTTTTCTCTTTGCTAACCCAACTTCAATCCTTAGTTCAACACTTTTTTTCTTCATTTATCTATCTATATAAATTTATATAACTGGAAAAAAATATAAGAACATTTTTAGTTTCATGTAATCACACGTGAACGGTCAACAACCAGTATAATTTACTCTATGAGTTCATATTTTGATGTAAAATTTATGATTGAAAAAAGAAAAAATCTTTTTCTGAACAGCAATCTGAGATCACTTAGGAAGACTAAACTACCCACGCGATCATCTCCCGCAGTTGCATAATCCGTTCTCAAGTGCTGCCCTGGAGGAATTTCGGACCCATCTGAGGGCATGTCCGGTTGTAGAGACCCGTCCTAATTCATCCGGACGAAGTTATATCGATTATAAACGATTCACAACAGTTGATTACATCGCGACGTACTTGACCTCTATATGATACATTTTACAAACATTGCATTCGTTTTTGAAAAGACAATCTTTCATTACATCGAAAGTTGACGACATACATACCATTTCATAATATATCTAACTATAATTGACTTAATAATAATCTTGATGAACTCAGCGACTCGAATGCAACGTCTTTTGAAATATGCCATGAATGACTCCAAGTAATATCTTTAAAGTGAGCAAATGCACAGCGGAAGATTTCTTTCATACCTAAGAATAAACATGCTTTCAAGTGTCAACCAAAAGATTGGTGAGTTCATTAGTTTAACATAAATAATCATTTCCATCATTTTAATAGACCACAAGATTTTCATATTTCATAAACATCATTCTCATATCAGGCATTTCGCAAACTGCATAGAGATAAAAATCATTCATATTGATTGAACACCTGGTAACCGACGTTAACTTAATGCATAGAATATCCCCAAAACAGAACCTCTCGTCTGTATAATAATCTCGAAGTACTAAAGCATTCGTACCCCGAATGGGACTTGTCAAGGTCCATATATCTATCTTTAGGATTCGCGTCAATCAGGGGTCATTTCCCTAAATTCTTAGGTTACCAGACTTGAAGGGCGATATTCGGTTTAATAATCCAACCATAGAATGTAATTTTAAGTACTTGTGTCTATTTCGTAAAACATTTATAAAAGCAGCGCATGTATTCTCAGTCCCAAAAATATATATAGCAAAAGCATTTAAAAAGGGAGCAAATGAAACTCACCATACTGTATTTTGTAGTAAAAATACATGTGACTATATTGAACAATGCAGGGTTGGCCTCGGATTCACGAACCTATATCATTTGTATATTCATTAATATATATAATAGTAATCGAATAAATATTTTTTTTATTACATTTTAATTTATATATTATGTATAATTGATTTGTGTATATATTCCAATTGATTTATTATTTGTATAGTTATATTAACATGTCTATATTTATATATGTAATTATTTAGTATTACATTTAAAATCGATAGTTTGTCATTTGTAAGTATTTATATACATAATCTTAATAAATTTGATATATATAGTTATATGAGATTTTATTATAATTATAGAATACGTAAAGAGTATATTTATGTATAAAATATTTATCTAATTGAAAAGATAGTTTTTGATAAAATTAATGATCTACTAATAATAATAATAAACTTATTAATAATAATGATAATAACTATAGTTTTTAAATGAAAAGAAAAGTTTGATAATAATAGTAACGAAAATAATACTTTAAAAAAATATAATACTTAATGTTCATAATAATAACAACAATCTTTTTATTATTAATGTTAGTATTTATAATGATATTACCAGTAATGATAATAATGTTAGTAATAAAAAAAATCCTAATTGTAATTGTAACTATAATACTTATATTAATAATTACAATAATAATAACTCTTAATGTGATTAACAATAATAATACTTCTAACATTTTAGGAGTAACAACAATGATCATAATAATAATAATAATAACAACAACTAATAATAAAAATAATAATAATAATAATAATAATAATAATAATAATAATAATAATAATAATAATAATAATAATAATAATAATAATAATAATAATAATAATAATAAATATAAAGATCACTACCTCTCAAAATGGGCTGATGAATAAAAAGACGTCACCAGCGGGACTCGAACCCGAGACCTCTCGCTCCCTCACAAACACTCTAAACCATCCTGCCAAGTTTTTTTTTCTGAAATAATTCGGATTGAAATTTATATAACCTTTTTATTGGTCTGTCCTCCTCCTTTGCAGTTTAAAAAAAATAAAAATAACCCAGGTTCGAACCCAGGACCTTTTGTCTACCCAACAACACTCCTTACCAAAGAACCATTTGCCATGTATCTGATTTAATTAGATTAATAACTTAGTTAACCTATTAATCTAAACTGTCTTATTCTGCTTCTAGTTAATTCAAAGTCAATCAGATATTCCAGTTAACTAACAACAAGTTACGTAATTAATTTTAGGACTTTAAATACATCATACAGAACGAGTAGTGGGTTTTTAAAACAAAAAAAAATTAAAAAAATTCTGTAAAATAACTTGCTGCTGTCGCAAGTTATAAGTAAAAAAATATATATGTTTTGCATTTTTATAACGTTTTGGACAAATATTATAATATGAATTGTGTTACAAATCACTTATATAAACTTTATCAATCGTTAATTTAACAAGAAATCTATAAACAAGTTCGAATTTCGCGAAGAACACAACCTTTGACTTTTTTGAAAATAAACTTTGACTTGCAAATTCGAAATCAATACAAGAAATTGGAAATTAAAAATTTACAGGTAGTTTGAGTTTTAGAATCCAAACACAACTGCATTTTTACATTTTAAAATTTGATTCGAAATTGAGTTTTTGTCGAATATGAGTTGATAAATAAAATATTATCACATGGTGTAACCTGGATAGAATAATTCGATTATTCGAAACGTACGAGTGAAGCTGTCACGAAAGAATAAATGAAGAAATAGAGATTCGTCTTAGCTTTTGACGTAACCAGGGTTGAATTTAGAAAATAAGGTGCGTCTTAACTTTTGACGTTGTCTTGGTTGAATTTCGGAATTCAAGGGATTTAAAGAAAATCTTCGAAATCTAAAAGATTTGATTCTTCGGCGAGTAAGGAAATTAAGATCTCTATAATTAAATACGGTGATCTGCCTCGATTACCCTGTCTTATATTTCCGCTATAAATCAAACTCTTCCGTTCCATTATTCTCACCATTCCTATATTTTTCTTTCTTAATTCATACATCTAAAAGATTGTGAAAATGCTTAATCCAATTCTAATCCTTGATATTTTCCTAATTATCATTTCTGTCTTCCTTATTTTCAATCTTTCACCAGAAAAATCTGTTTACTTCTACTATTACCTTGGGTGATACTATTCTTAATTATACCGTGTCTTTATATTGCTATTTGTATTAATATCCATGGTTTGTAATTTTTGCGCTGTTGTTGGGTTTT
This sequence comes from Rutidosis leptorrhynchoides, assembly GCF_046630445.1. Classification (NCBI taxonomy): domain Eukaryota; kingdom Viridiplantae; phylum Streptophyta; class Magnoliopsida; order Asterales; family Asteraceae; genus Rutidosis; species Rutidosis leptorrhynchoides. The sequence continues at coordinate 25,664,838 of NC_092333.1, forward strand.
ATATCTTCCCTTATATTTCGATAACCCTGCTTCTGTCTCCTATATTCATTGTCATCCACAGTTAATGCTCTCTCTTATTTGCTGCGATTTATACCCCCTTTCTTTTTCGGAGCTTCTTGCTTTTGTTTTCTTTTCGCAAGTAATTGTCCAGAATTCGTAGGTATGAAGTTTCGAATTAACATAATATACAAGATAGAAAGGAAATGTAGTAGCACGATTTGATTTGTCAAATTACCTGAATCCCTGAGAATAGAACTATCAAGAGTATATTTACTTGATATGTTCAGAAGTTAAGCAGAATGAAAGAGTTATGTAACATGGCACATGATGCCATTATGATCTGTGAATCATCACGTCCCATTAGAAACTCAGCATGACCTACTGTAATATAATCACGTTGATCAAGTGTCATTATATTATACTAACTCATGCTTCAGTTCCCAACACTACTTCAAAAACATTCATAATTTAAGTTCAGATTTTCAGAATTTAGAAACTAAAATAGTTTCCTTTTATGATATAACACAGATAGCGCGGAGAGATAATTAATATCGGACGAGAATATTTATGAGGATATCTTCAGAAATATTGAGGATATTAATAAAGAAAGATACGATGATATCTTAGAATTTTTAATATCGATGGATGATGAAGAAAATTTGTCCGCAAGAGTTTAACATGACTTCGGAGCAAGATATTCTCTAAAGATTTTAACGGATCCAGAATTATCTGGATTCTTTGAATATAGGGTATGGTCCTTGTATTTGTTCTTGGTCTCCTTCATGGTTAGTTCAATCCATTTTTCAGTTCCAACTTTTCCGAGCTTTTCCAACATACTATTCTTTATCATTAAACTTCCGACGATTAAGGTCGTTTACGATTGTCTACAGTTTCTGCTGCTTCATTCAGCTTTTCAACATTCAGAGTATTGATTTGTAGACTGAGCGCTGTTCAGAATTTCAGAATGAAAGACCATAATTCTAAGAGATAAATGTTATACATATAACTGTTGATGTAGATATGCTGTGAGTTTTCAAAGTACTGATTGCTGATTCCCGGTAATTGGTATGGCAGTTCTCGTTACAAGATGCGGATGAGTATATGATAAGGTTTCAATGAATAAATATAATGATTTATCGAAGAGATTTAAACCAAGAAGCAACGAGGTTGCTGGTACGTCTGCTGGTAGTATGGTAAAATATGAAAGATTCCCCGGTAACAATAAAAGGGCACGCATATATATCAAGGTTATAATAAGGTTGTTTTGAACGAAAAGTCAAAGTTGACTTGTTGGAGCTGTGACAAAACTGACTACTTCGAAAGGGATTGCAAAGTTATTTTCGGTAATAACAACGCCGAAGGAGTTAGCACAGATATGTGTTAAACGTTTACTCAATTTTCGAGAGTTTTCAGATGCATAATTATATGCATCAATCTTTTCTTCCGTAGATGAAGTACGGTTGGTTCATCCTCTCAATTGAGGTGTTTTCAAGAATCGTGAAAGGTTTTGAACGCATATTGTAATCGTCAAGATACAAATGAGGTTTAAGATGAAATCAAGTGGCAAACTTGAATAATTGTTTAGTTTCATATGTTATAATCAATATTTTAATTCATTTTAATTGTCCAATGTTATTAGTCCGCAGTCGATAGTCCACAATTAACAGTCCAATAATTCATATATAGTTTAATATATAATATTCGAATTAATTAATACGTATCGTGACCCGTGTACATGTCTCAGACTCGATCACAACTCAAACTATATATATTATTGTAGAATCAACCTCAATCCTGTATAGCTAACTCCAGCATTACTGCATATAGAGTGTCTATGGTTATTCCAAATAATATATATAGATGCGTCGATATGATATGACAAAACCTTGTATACATGTCCCGATATTTAAATGCGTAAATAACAGTATTTAAATGACGATAAATAAAGTGCGTAAAATAAATAACAGAAATTTAATGACGATAAATAAAATTGCCAGAATTAAAATTGAGATAAAATAAATTGCGATAATTAAATTGCGATAAATAAATTGCGATAATTAAAATGTAATACGGAATTAACAGTTAGCTAGGAACAGTTAGCTAGGATTTCGTTAGCGTGAATTCTTAACAAAATTTCTCATAGTTAATTTGTTTGTTTCTAACAAATTTTATTTGTCCAATGTTTTCTTTATTATGCCACTTGTTGGATTCTGATAAATCAAAATTCAAATATGAAATTGGATGAATATGGTTATTCTGTGGTGGACGGATATGTATATCGGTAGTTGTAAATAGGATAGTAAATGATTGTTGAATTAGATTTGAAAGAATGTACAGTGTACTTTATTAATGTGAAATCTAAATATTCCTTGAGTATTACCTACCCGTTAAAATATTTTCACCATTAAGAGTTTGCACAAAAGAATTTTTAATTACAATCTTTATGAAAATATTCTTACATATATATTTTCTTCATATGTAACCATGGATTTAATGAGTCAATATGATATTAAACTCATTTGATTTACCGTTAGAACAAGAATATATAATCTCTAAAACATTAGAGATTACATAATCGCCATGTTGAACGAAGATAAATGATATAGAACGATACGTAGAATGATGATTATACTTGAGGTACAGAATGAGATGTTGAGACCTGGATTGTTGATGGTACTGGTGCTGTTTATTGATGGTACTGTTGGTGCCGGTGATGTTGTTGAAGCTGGTAAGTTTTGCACCATATTCTCCAAATTGATTACTCGAGTGCGAAGCTCGTTGACTTCTTTCATTATTCCGGGATGATCGTCGGTCAGAACGAGTGGATGAATAAGGTTTAGAATTGTGTATAGAATATAATCGTGACGAGCGACCCTGGAAATGAGGTTGAAAATGGTGTTTCGGATAGGTTTTCCGGTAAGTGCTTCAGGTTCTTCGTCAAGAGGTACATTCGGTTGGTGAAAAGGATCGTCTTCTTCGTGTCTCCATTGATTAAGCTGATTTCGAACCCATCAGATGAATTGGGGATGGATGATTGGTTGATTCATTCTGATGACACTGCTTTCAGAGCTTAGGTGAAACTCCATATCGGAATAGCTGTCGGAATCCGAGGAATTCGAACTAGTTGAGGGATTCATCTCGTACGATCAGATGAAGGATTTTCGATAAGAAATAGATTGTAGGATGTAGATTAGTACTCTGCAATACATAATTTACATATGCATATATAATACTAAAATCCCCTAAGTTACGGAGGAATCTACAGAAAATGTCAGGCAAATATGACAATAACAGATACGCTAAGATATGAATTTTGTCTATACACTATTCATGCAATCAATGCAGTAAGATGTGTCTAGACTAGGAATGATAAGCAGGTAATTTTCTAAGGATAATAAGTAGATGATTTTCGACACGAAATGATAAGCAAAACTTTGGACATGCAGACACGGTCGAAGTCCAGACCCACTAATGCATCTAAACAACTATCAGTTAGACACACTAATACAAGACCTGGTTCGCTAAAACCACCGCTCTGATACCAACTGTAGATACCCGTCCTAATCCATCCGGACGAAGTCCATATCGATTATAAACGATTCACAATAGTTGATTACATCGTGAAGTACTTGACCTCTATATAATACATTTTACAAACATTGCATTCGTTTTTGAAAAGACAATCTTTCATTACATCAAAAGTTGACGACATGCATACCATTTCATAATATATCTAACTATAATTGACTTAATAATAATCTTGATGAACTCAACGACTCGAATGCAACGTCTTTTGAAATATGCCATGAATGACTCCAAGTAATATCTTTAAAGTGAGCAAATGCACAGCGGAAGATTTCTTTCATACCTGAGAATAAACATGCTTTCAAGTGTCAACCAAAAGGTTGGTGAGTTCATTAGTTTAACATAAATAATCATTTTCATCATTTTAATATACCACAAGATTTTCATATTTCATAAACATCATTCTCATATCAGGCATTTCGCAAACTGCATAGAGATAAAAATCATTTATATGGATTGAACACATGGTAACCGACATTAACTTAATGCATAGAATATCCCCAAAATAGAACCTCTCGTCTGTATAATAATCTCAAAGTACTAAAGCATTCGTACCCCGAATGGGACTTGTCAAGGTCCATAGATCTATCTTTAGGATTCGCGTCAATCAGGGGTCATTTCCCTAAATTCTTAGGTTACCAGACTTGAAGGGCGATATTCGGTTTAATAATCCAACCATAGAATGTAATTTTAAGTACTTGTGTCTATTTTGTAAAACATTTATAAAAGCAGCGCATGTATTCTCAGTCCCAAAAATATATATAGCAAAAGCATTTAAAAAGGGAGCAAATGAAACTCATCATACTGTATTTTGTAGTAAAAATACATGTGACTATATTGAACAATGCAGGGTTGGCCTCGGATTCACGAACCTATATCATTTGTATATTCATTAATATATATAATAGTAATCGAATAAATATTTTTTTTATTACATTTTAATTTATATATTATGTATAATTGATTTGTGTATATATTCCAATTGATTTATTATTTGTATAGTTATATTAACATGTCTATATTTATATACGTAATTATTTAGTATTACATTTAAAATCGATAGTTTGTCATTTGTAAGTATTTATATACATAATCTTAATAAATTTGATATATATAGTTATATGAGATTTTATTATAATTATAGAATACGTAAAGAGTATATTTATGTATAAAATATTTATCGATTTGAAAAGATAGTTTTTGATAAAATTAATGATCTACTACTAATAATAATAACCTTATTAATAATAATGATAATAACTGTAGTTTTTAAATGAAACGAAAAGTTTGATAATAATAGTAACGAAAATAATACTTTAAAAAAAATATAATACTTAATGTTCATAATAATAACAACAATCTTTTTATTATTAATGTTAGTATTTATAATGATATTACATAATGATATTACCAGTAATGATAATAATGTTAGTAATAAAAAAACAATCCTAATTGTAATTGTAACTATAATACTTATATTAATAATTACAATAATAATAACTCTTAATGTGATTAATAATAATAATACTTCTAACATTTTAGGAGTAACAACAATGATCATAATAATAATAATAACAACAACAACTAATAATAATAATAATAATAATAATAATAATAATAATAATAATAATAATAATAATAATAATAATAATAATAATAATAATAATAATAATAATAATAATAATAATAATAATCACTTCCTCTCAAAATGGGCTGAAGAATAAAAAGACGTCACCAGCGGGACTCGAACCCGAGACCTCTCGCTCCCTCACAAACACTCTAAACCATCCTGCCGAGTTTGTTTTTCTGAAATAATCCGGATTGAAATTTATATAACCTTTTTATTGGTCTGTCCTCCTCATTTGCAGTTTAAAAAAAAAAAAAACAGTAACCCAGGTTCGAACCCAGGACCTTTTGTCTACCCAACAACACTCCTTACCAAAGAACCATTTGCCATGTATCTGATTTAATTAGATTAATAACTTAGTTAACCTATTAATCTAAACTGTCTTCTTCTTCTAGTTAATTCAAAGTCAATCAGATGTTCCAATTAACTAACAACAAGTTACGTAATTAATTTTAGGACTTTAAATACATCATACAGAACGAGTAGCGGGTTTTTAAAACAAAAAAAAATTAAAAAAATTCTGTAAAATAACTTGCTGCTGTCGCAAGTTATAAGTAAAAAAAAAATATGTTTTGCATTTTTATAACGTTTTGGACAAATATTATAATACGAATTGTGTTACAAATCACTTATATAAACGTTATCAATCGTTAATTTAACAAGAAATCTATAAACGAGTTCGAATTTCGCGAAGAACACAACCTTTGACTTTTTTGAAAATAAACTTTAACTTGCAAATTCGAAATCAATACAAGAAATTGGAAATTAAAAATTTACAGGTAGTTTGAGTTTTAGATTCCAAACACAACTGCATTTTTACATTTTAAAATTTGATTCGAAATTGAGTTTTTGTCAAAAAGTAAAAATACAGAGGTATCGACTCTTTTTTAAAAAAAATAAAAATTGATTACCTTGACAGCTACTACGATTCTTGTTTATTATAATTGTTAGTGAGGGTTGAAAGTTTGAAGGATTTTAATTAATAACAAAGAGTAATCGATCAGTTTTATATTGGAAAAAGAATCACGTTGGTATTGAGCAGACAAGAGGAATAGGTTAAAAAATCAGAAATTTAGATCCATGGATAACAGATTAGAGACAGGGACAAACATTTGATACAGTTGATAGCTATGGGGAACCGAATTGAATCCAAAGAAAGAAAAAAAATAACTATCAAGTCAATTGTAGGGTTGTTGAACTTGACCTGGAATCACAAGTGTACAGAAGGCATCAAATAAAACTGATACAGATATATGTATGTATGTATATATATATATATATATATATATATATATATATATATATATATATATATATATATATATATATATATATATATATATATATATCTTACGCGAAATTTTCTTATATAATTGTTTTTTTATATGTATTTATATATGTTAATTAATCTTATTAATTAACACTATTAATAATAATAAATTTGTTAATATTAATACTAATAGATGATAATAACAATAAGGATAATAATAAATGTAACAAAAATAATAATGATAATAATTTGTATTATTTTGTTAATAATCAATATAATATCTTTACTAATAATAATAACATCTAATTATAATGAAAATATTACAATTTACATGTTTCATTATTCATATCTACATAGTATATAGTAATATTGATAACTATATTTTAACTCGTAATTACTTCTAATATATTAATGTTACAATTTATTATTTATGTAATGTTTTCTAATTATGTAATATATAACTGAATATTTATACATTATATATATTACACTGTACATTTAATTATACATAGAATCATATCTATTTATATATAGATTTATATTTATATATATGTATATACTACTGTATATATATATATATATACAATTATGTTTCAAATGTTAGCTAGATAACTATATAATAAACAATTAATCACAAGTATAACATTATACATTTATTATCTTGATAACATTGACAAATTATGTTTGAACCTTTTATAAACAATATACTCTATATATTCAAAATAACAAGCTTTAGTTATTTAAAATCATCTTTCGTAATAACTAAATTAATTAATAGTTCATTAATATATTTAATATAATTATTTACATATATAATTATTTATATTTACATTTCTAGTTACAATTAAAGGTTCGTGAGTCGTCGAGAATGGTCAAAGGTCAAATGATTTCATAAACTAGTTTAAAAATTTATAATCCAATTTAATAGACTTTGCTTATCATGTCGAAATCATATAAAGATCAAGTTTAAATTTGGTCGGAAATTCTCGGGTCGTCACACCGGTAAACCCCCCTCCCGGCTGCCCCCACGACGTAATGTACGGAATGCGACATTGGGTGAATTTCAAAGTTATGGTATAACCTTGTGTGCAATTTTGTAATTTCGAGAGTCGAACTCCTAACCACTATCAACTATTAACACTTGAGCTACAACACACATGGTTAGGGAAAAAAAAAACCGTACTCCATAGTATAAGGGAAGTGGGTGGTATAATTTATATGGAGTATATGTAATGGTTTAGGAAGGAGAATCTTTAAATGTTAAATTAAATTAATTAATATTTAACATTTGACATCTATAGTAGAGAAAAACAGAAGGGAACAACACCAGATAGCTAACGTCATAGTAATTAAATTATCATTTTACGAAACTAATGTAATGACACATGTTTAAGCTAATAAAATAAAATGACAGAAAATTAAAACAAAAAACGAGTACATGTCAATAATATAAGGTGTTGGGAGAATTATTAACTAAGATTAGATAGGATAAAAAAATACGAGTATATTAAATAACTAAATAAGTAGTTTAATTAGATGTTAGATACTGCATAATACTCTAGATGATGATAGACTTACCGATGTGTGTTGTGCTACCGGTTGGGTGTTCCATTGTTCTCTATTTCGACGGCATGCTCTGCCTGTTCAAGGGTTTTTACTGGGGATATTTTCGGGGATCACGCGGTGTCTTGTACTGGTATGGTGGGTATTAAGCATCGACATAATGTTGTTCGGAATTCCCTTGTTGATGTTTGTTATCGATCTGGGATTTCAGCGAGAAAGGAGGTTGACATTGGGTTGTCTGGAGGGAACGACAGGGCCCCCAGACCTGCAGATGTGTTACTTTATTCCTGGGATTGTGGTCGCGATGTTTGTGTTGACTTGACAGGGTCTTCTCCTTTGACACAGTCTGCGCTTTCTGACTTTGTCCCTGGACGTGCTGTGGTTGATGCGGCTTGTCGGAAGCGGGTCAAGTACGAATCTAGCTGTCAGACGATTGGTTATGGTTTCATTCCTTTCTTATTTTCTTCCCTTGGGGAATTAGAGAAGGAGGCTGTTTCTTTGCTAAAGCGGGTTCAGAAGTGTTCGATGGGGCAAGATATTGGTGCCGGTGCTGCTGCTCATATTTTTACTAGGATAGGTTTTGCTATTGCTAGAGGTGTGGGGGCCCAGATTGTCTCTAGGCTTCCCACTAATTTTTTTTTATAAGTTTTAAAACTTTTAAGTTTATTATAATAATAATAATAATAATAATAATAATAATAATGATAATGATAATAATAATAATAATAATAATAATAATAATAATAATAATAATAATTTAGATGATTAGATTACGGAAGTACGAGAAACTAATTGGAAGGGGAAACTAGCAGCATACAGCGCAAATTAGCACGTGGTTTACGAGGAAATGTAAAAGGCCATACTTTTTTCAGGGATCGCGACTTTCGTGGCTTTTTGCTTTTCGATTTTTGTGAACATTTTTCTTAATTTCCCCTCTCTTTATTTAACGTTTTTACAAAATACCCTCCTCAGTTTTCAGTTATCTAAATCTTCATTGATGTATTTTTCTTTTCTCCAAAATACCTTGATTTTTCTTGTCAAATCTTTCCAGCAGATAAAAATATACTTATTTTATACTTGTACGATGATAATTACAAGGGTTCACCTTTCACATTATACACATCTATATACAATATCTATAAATGGGAAAATGGGAATTGATGATAAAGTCATAATACTAACTTGTCATACTCTCATGAAAAAAATCTTATGTAACATTTTTTTAATAAAAAACATTAATGATGTCATAATTCATATAATAGTGTGTATTAATTAATTGTATTACTAAAATGCCATTAAATTTAAATCATTATTTTAGTTATTGTATTAATTATGGGGAGATAACATCCGAGCTCAACAACACATTTCTTTTTTATTAGTATCCTTATCTCATTGAAAATTACAATAGACTATATGTCTTTATATTAATATTTCCATATTCTCCGTTTTTTAACATACGAAGTAACTCTTACATCTTCTATAATTTTTTAAGCAATCCATTTATCTGAATCTCATCATCTTTAAAATCTCTAATTTCATTAGCAAATGATTTTTAGTTAATAGCAACTATGAGAAATGTTACGGCGCTAGCTCCATTCACTCCAATTAAATGAGCAAGGTAAAATAAAATCATGATTTATTTATGTTTTCTAATTTCACCAGTCGTATGCGTTTTAGGGTTATTGATTATTGCTTAATCAATGTTAGTATTTGAAGTTCACTATATTTGTATTTGAAATTGTGATTATATTTGTTACTTTTCTGCTTATCTTTGTTTTTGTTGCTTCAGATAAATATCAATTTATAATAAGAAATATGAAGGGAAATGGTAATATCATTCTCTATATATTTTTTTCTTCTTTTATTGTAGTGGATCAAGAACGGTGACAACTCGCATATTCAACGATCATTCGCCATTTTAACAACATTTTTTATCATACGGACTTCGATTTTATTCGATTAAAAGTTAAAAGGTTCGTAACTCAAAGTGTTTTATATTCATATTCAAATTCATATTCATAAACTTCTTAAATGAACTTATAATATATGATAGTGATCTTAGCCCCTAATATAACGTATGATCGCTTTAGGTCCAACAAATATAAGCCAATGAATTATTTAGTATTCTACAATTAACTCGTGATGAAGAGATTCCCAAGTCCTATTATGCACAAATTTGCTTCTTTCATTTCCGATGTGGGACTATGATTTGACATCAACCGATTATCTCCAACAATCATCATCTTAATAAGTGTATCCACACTTGTATCATAAAACGTGACTTTTTATATGCATACATTTTTTTTCTCAATGTGGGACTATAGTTTGACATCCATTAACCAATTATCTTCGATGTACAACGTTTAATTATATAATATACTGATCTCAGACTCTCAATTAACAAGTTAAACCGCCATTACTTATGTAATATTCATACGGAGTATTACATTCTTACATTCAGATAATTCTTATATTGGTATCAATCATCTTACAATAAATGGAGTGGTGGTCAAACCGATTATAAAGACTAACAAAGGTAATCGTGCTTCCAATAAAAAGTAATTGAGCTTAGTATTGTTCCTGGTGTGTATTTTTTTATTTTATTTTATGTTTGTTTGTTGATTATTGTATAGTTTGAGTTTTGTTGTTTTCGAATTTAGTTTGGTTGGCTAATCTCGTGCGTAGTTAGCTTTAGTTTTTTCGTGGTGAGACATGTCTTACTGGTTTCGATCCTAATCGTTTTGTTTTGTATTCTCGTTGTGTCTCTTTCAACTGTCGATCAAGGAACTCTAGTTATGAAGTTTTCGCTATTTTTTTTTTTTAAAAAAAGAAAGGGAAAAAAAAAAGATAACCCTTATATGTAATGAGTGGTTCAAACAAAAAATGGATTTTTAAAAATTAGTTGAAAGTTGAAACACTAAACATTCATTGAACTTGTGAATCTGTGATGATTGGTGTAGCAGAGTTGTTAAGCATGTATACTTTGAGGATACAAACTGTATATTAGAATAAAGTAAAAGGGGTTAAATTGAAACCTAGCGATTCCTTTTGTCGTACTTGTACCTTCCCTCTCACTCCGATTCTTCGACTAACTGTTACGCGTGCTGCTCACGATTATTTAAAGGCAGCGCAAATTAGCATATTTAGGTTATGTTTGTTTATTGAAGGGATAAATCATTTCGCATCTAAGGCATTTTCATTCGACAATTTAATGATATATAATGCTGAATAGTTTAGCATTCAGCGCTGAAACACTTCTTTAACCATTATGCACATAAGTTCTCTATGATTTTCACCTCAAGTCATATTCAGAAGACTACAAACGAATATTGTGAATTTTTTATTTATGTAATACGTTAATAAGGTAATTTTACAAATTATATCGTTCATTCAAAATGATTATCAAATAGCTTATTTTTATTCAGACCTAAGCTTATTCATAGACTTTGAATAATAGATTATGAATCATTCAACGTTAAAATATTAAGTTTCATTAAATGGTGCTTTAGACACGTATAAAGTTTCACATGACATTTTTAGTACGGAGTATTATTATCATATAAAATACATACAAATACAATATAAAATGATGTTTGTAAATACCCAAATTTAAAAAAATACTTGTTTTTGTACATTTTTATAGAGAAAAATAATGTCTTATTCTTATACTCCCCGAAGACACATTTTTTTTATTAAGAAATTTCTTTAGAGTGTATTTCATCACAGTTAGAAAAACATATTTTATTATAAAATAAGAGTTCCGTTAGAGGTGTAAACGAGTTCAATCAAGCTCCATATGGCTTGCTTTTTACTGCTTCATTTTACTGCTTCTTCTGCTGTTTATTGTTGTTGTTTTTTGATGATCAATGGTGGTCATCTCTGCTAAACTTCTGCCGATTCTACTACTTTCTTTGATCACATATTGTGATCCTACTTGTAGCTGCAACTTCCTGCTTATTGCTATTAATCACCGATGGTGATCAACTGCATCTATCTTCTTCCGATGTTCTAACCTGCTGCTAGTTTTTTGAATTTTCTGCTAAGAAATCAGTCCTGCTATTGTCTTCTTTCATTCAATCTTGATTGCACGATTCTTGTTGCTATTTGGTGCTTGTTGTTTACTGCTTATTATTATCATTATCATTCATTTACTGTTTCTTTTTGTTCTTTAATACTCTGTAATATACCGACAGATCAAGTCACAACAGTTTATGTTTTTGTCTTCGCCAACTAACTACACTCCTCGCTCTGAGAGAACAGTTTATGCCATTTGATTCACAAATTAATTTTTAATTTGTGTATAGTCGATATGTTACAACACATGTAAATAAGCAAGTAACATTTTGGACCTTCGTGTTCTAACACATAGGAGGTTAAATTTTGAACATAAAAAAAATATTAGGAGGTTTCAGTTAAGACAATAGGAGCTTAAATTTAACTATTTTTTTCAAACTTAATTTTAATTCATTTAACTTTAACACAAAAGAAAAAAGAAAAAAATAAATTATTAAATGTAATTACATTTGATATACTGTGGTTTTGAGCACGTATTGAATTAAAAGAAGTAATGTACTAGTTTCGGTCACATTAACTTGTGTTTGGTACGTAATAACATCCCCTGACCAACAATAATAATAGGAGGTTATCTCTGTAAATTCTTTAATGCAATTAATAGTTATGTTATTTGGTGTATGCCTTTATCTCGTGTAATAAATAGTAGAGTTAAAATTCCTTGTTATGATGTTGTCAATAACAACATTGGACTTGAATTTAAGGGTGCGTTTGTTTACCTTTTAATGGAATGGTTCAGCACTAAATGCTGAATGTTGACCATTCAGCATTCAGTGCGTTTGTTTCTGACCTCTGAATGAGATATGATCCTGAATGGTCCACCATTCAATGTTGAACTATTCAGAGTTGAAACACTCTCTTAACCATTAAGAGACTAAATTTTATGTAATATTCTTTTTAAATCGTATCCAGAACACTTATCAAATAAGTATATTTAAGTTTTTGTTAATGTTAAACGATAACAAGTTGATTTATTTGATTCATATTGTTTATTCAAAATGATTATCAAACAACTTATTGTCATTCAGAACTAAATTCATTTAGAGATTATGAACCATTCAGATTATGAACATGCAGCGCTAAATCATTCAGTTTTATCAAACACACCCTATGTGTCTTTGTTAAAATATGCCGGTCGGAGTTCAAATATTATCAATGTGTATTTTTAAATTGATACGCTATTAACATCACAACATCACATTCTGCAACGATTAAAGAAATATTAAAGGTACTTTTAAAATAATTCGTGGAATCACGGATTTTTTTTACGAAATAGTTTAATGATATATTTTAGGTAGTAAGTGAATGTAAATGTTAAAGTCATTTGATTTAATGACCAGTGGAACCACAGATTTCGACTAAGAAACTTGTAGTAGTTTAAAAACATATTGATGTACTTAATTTGGTCAAAATAAATGAAGTACATTAATTCTCTCACTGCTTTCTTCCAATTTTCACCACAATTACTATATTACTTGTCATAAAAGTCAAATTTACAACCTTTTATTAAGACATGTATTTCGCATACTTAAATAACGTAATGATTCCCGTAAAGAGAAGCCATATGTGAATAGTAATAATATAATAATTATTATAATAAATAACAATAATAAAGTTTGCTTAAAAATCGAGTATTTATATTTTTTAAAATAATTATTAGTAATAACAAATGTCTCTTTAATATTTTTTTAGTTAAAGTACAATTATTATATGGAGGTTGTGCAATATGTGTCCAAGTTTGTATATTTATTTATGTGATGTTTTATAAAAGATTGTATAATTTGTTTTAAAGTTTATAAATATATGGTCATTAGGGTGGTTTATCATAAGACTGTACATAATGCTTCAAATATTATACATATGGTCATGATGATATTTTACCATAAAGTTGTACATAATCCTTCAAATATTGTATATATGATCATGAAGGTGTTTTATTATAAGATTGTACACAACGTTTTATATTTTATACAATTAACATGTTACTATAATATTTTTATTATATACAACTAATTATTTAAATAACATTATCATGGGAGGCTGATAATTTTTCTATATTTTTTGAATTTTTTATTTAATCTTAAAACATCCTTATTTATAACATTATCATTATAGAGGTTTATTAGATACTAGGGATTCATGGGATAACCCGGTTTAATGATACATCAACGTAAAAATATTTGCACTATTCAGATAATATATTATGTAGTAGATATATAAGTTGTTTGCTTTAAAAAAAAGAATATATATATATATATATATATATATATATATATATATATATATATATATATATATATATATATATATATATATTATACACATGAAAAACATCCTATGTTTACCCGTTTATATTTATAATTAGATAATGGACCGGTTCATCGGCCACATAGTTGGGCCGAGAAAAAACAACAAAAAGTAAATAAATAAAAAAAGACAACAAAGCTTACGTGAGCGTGACGTTAGCAAAAAGTTACTATTTGTGTTGGACATTTTGGTACCCAAACATTCTATCTACACTAATATTATCGTATTATGTATAATATATATAATATATAATGTTAGTGATACAAATTTTAAAATAACAATTGTAAACTCTCTTTGTCACACGTTTTTCTGCATTTCACGATGTCGCGAATCGAATACATTATATAGCTAAAAGTTAATATTATTTTATAATAAAATACGAAGAAGTAATAATATAATAATAATAATAATAATATACATAATAAAATAATTTGTCTAACTCATGAAATAAAAAGTAGATGGTATTTTTCTGTTTGGACTATTCGGGAGGACAAGTAATTCGGTAAATAGTAGAAGGTCTTTTCTGTTCAGGTTACTTGAGAAGACGAGTAATCCGACAATAGCATAATGCAATTTTAATTTTAATAGTATTAGAAATAAAGTTGAAATCTATATATTTAAGTTTGTCGTTGGTTTATGGAAGGTTGGTAAAAGACGTAAGGTACGATAGTTGTTCCTTGTAGTTGCAAACATGCTCATAAAATGCACATGACATTAGGATTATTTCAGTCTTAGAAAATACTCGATCATCAGAAAACAAATTAGCTTATATTCATTATAAAAGTTTTATGTAATAAACGGATAGCTGGATAAGAATTTTATTTATTGTTCAGTCTATCCAAATAAATATATTTTACTAAAACATACGCAGTTTAACCGATTGTTTTTATATTTTTTCCGAATCATCCTATCAATGTCCACCTCAAAATATATTCGTATTGATATTTGAACCTCAAATCTTTTATACGATAACAATATATTTCAAAAAACGTATCATTAATTTAATGTTATTGTTGGGAAAAATAGAAATAATAATCTGATGAGTCAAAAGTGTTTTGCAGATTTTAGAGTCTGGAGGTTTAGAGTCTGAAGTTGCAGACTCTGGAATTGCTGGAGTAAACGTTTGAAGATTTCTTGAAGCAAAAGCCATAGAATATTCTGGAGATATGCTTGTTATTTAAGAAGATTTGATTTTATCTCCAGAATTTACTTCCTAGTTATTAGCAAATTTAGTTTGTTTTTAGTTTATCTTTTCCATATTTATAGCTAAGTAGTTTTGAAAACTAAATCTCCAGATTTGGTTTTTATCTGTATAAATAGGGACGTATGGTTTATTTGATAGATGTACTTTTTCACGATTAATATCATTTGTCTTCTATTCTATAATCGTGTTCTCTCATTCTCTGTATTATTAATTCTTATTTATTGTTTGAGTGAGAGTCTGGTGTTCATAGATCAAATACTGTGAACTAATAACTGGTATCAGAGCGGGAAAGGTGTAAATCCTATCTCGGTGATCTTTAAAACGATCAATATTTTTCTTATCAGTACTATTACTACCCCAGTTATGGCTATAATTGAAAAGGATGGTGGTTCTAGCAAGTTCGAGGAAGATCTGAAAGCCGTTGAGAAGATGGATAAGGACTCTACTTGCAATAAAGCTTCTGCCTATAAGGTACAAAACTTTGTGCATTATCTTGATAATGAAAAAGTGAGAATGTTTCAGTACTTGTTGCTTGACTTTAAGTGGTGTTTAGAAGATATTGATAGGTTAAGAACACAAATTTTTGATCTTAAAAATGTCATCAAAGACAAAGATGCTGAAATTAAAGACTTAAAAAAATGTGAGGTTGAACTTGACACCTATAAAATGGCATACACAGAAGAAACTAAAAGATTAAATATTGAATTAGGAAGATCAATTAAAAGGTCAAAACATTATGAATCAATTTGTAAATCCTGGTGTGTATCTTCCAAAAAGAATTCTGATGCTATTGCCAAACAAATTTCAAATGATGTCAAAGCTATACTAGGTGAAAACTACATATTAAATAATAATGTGGAAGTTGATCCAAGTGTATTTAAACCTGACATTTTACCAAACACATTTGTAAAATTTGATGGTGACAAAAAGATTTTAACTAATGCTTTTGTAAGATCTTTAGATCCTGTTGAACCTTCTGAGACTATAATACTTGAAAGCAGAATTCCACTAGAGTCTGAACTTTTGAAACCTTTAGACTCTAATAGTTTAGTCTCTCAAGATAATAGTGTATGTTCTGACCTAGAATCTGACACCCAAGAGTCAAGTAGCAAAAACAATTCTGAATCGTCCTCTGATAGTGACACTTGTCCAGGTCCAAAAAGGTCAACTAAAAGAAGGTCAAAGTCAAAAATAAGCTAAGACTATTCAAAAACTCAAAAAGAAAATTTCAAAACTCAATGAAAAAATCAAGAGTCGAGAAAAACCTCCAGTTAAAAGAACATCTTGTTTTCCTGAGAAAATTAAGAAGGTATGGAAACCTAAAGCTTATGAAAATAAAGGTGTTTTGAAAATAGTAAAGGAAAAGTTGATCTAGATTGGAAACAAAGCTTTTGTCTGGAGAGTGAAGAGCACTCCAATTGAACCCACTGAAAAGTGGGTTCCCCTTAAAAACTAATCATTCTCTTTTGTTTGTGTCTTGTGTAGCAGGGTAATATGTGGTATCTGGATAGTGGTTGCTCAAGACACATGACTGGGTGCAAATAGCATCTTGTAGGGTTTGTTGAAGAAAAAGGTCCTTCTGTAAGATATGGTGATAATTCAGTTGCAAAGACTATTGGTTATGGTACTGTTATGGCTGGAAGTGTTTCATTTAAGAAAGTTGCTTTAGTTGAAGGGTTAAAGCATAATCAGCTAAATGTAAGTCAAATTGCTGATGGAGATTGTGAAATCAGAATAAGAAAGAAAGCTGGTATTATTTATGATCCTAAAGGAAGACCAACACTTGTAGTCTGGAGATTTCAAAATGTGTATATGCTGGATTTAGATTCTGTTGATGCTGGAATAGAAACATGTCTGTACTCTCAGACTGTCCCTGAACTTAATTGGCTGTGGCACAAAAGACTTTCTCATCTCAATTTCAAAAACATTAATGAGCTTTTCAAAAAGAAGCTTGTAAGAGGTCTGCCTCAACAGCCTTTTAAGAAAGATAAACCTTGTTCTGCCTGTATTATGGGTAAACAGACCAAAACAAAGTTTCTCTCAAAAACTCTGGCTACTATCAGTGATCCACTTCACATGCTTCACATGGATCTATTTGGTCCAATGAACACTAGTAGTTTGGGTGGGAAAAGATATACTCTAGTGATTATTGACGAGTATTCTAGATTTACATTGGTTATTTTCTTAACTGCAAAAAGTGATGCTCCTAAAGAAATCATCAATTTGATCAAGAGAGAGCAGGTTCAAAAAGGTGTTCTTGTTAAACAGTTGAGAAGTGATCATGGTACTGAGTTCAAAAATGTTACATTAATTGACTTTTGTGAAGAGTCTGGAATTGGTCAAAATTTCTCTGCTGTTAGAACTCCACAACAAAATGGAGTTGCTGAAAGAAGAAATAGAACCCTTATTGAAGCAGCCAAAACCATGTTATGTCAATCAAATGTTGCTCTAAGGTTCTGGGCAGAGGCGGTTAATACAGCTTGTTATACTCAAAATAGATCCTTGATTGTGAAGAAACATGGCAAAACTCCTTATGAGTTATATCACAAAAAGGTGCCTACTATTCATTATTTTCATGTATTTGGGTGTAAGTGCTATATCTTGAATCAAAGGGATCGGCTTGATAAAATGAGGCCAAAGTCTGATGAAGGTATTTTTATGGGATACTCTTCTGTATCTAAAGCTTACAGAGTATTCAATCAGAGGAGAATGAAGATTGAAGAATCCATTAATGTTTCTTTTGATGAAAGTTCTTTAGAAATGGATCAGTCATTCAGGATTGAACTATCTGCACTTGGTGAATTGTCAAATTTGATTTCAGGAAATAGTGTTCAGACTCTGGATTCAGAGTCTGAGTCAGATGAACCAAATTTTTCTGGTTTGAGAAATGAAGTTGCAGATAATACTCTCACAGAAGAACCTCCTCAGGAAGATGAATCTGTTGTCAATCAAGAAATTGAACAGCCATCAAATACCACTTTGGATCTCATTGTTCCTATTAGAAAAGAAGAACCTCCACAGGAAGATGAACCTGTAGTCAATCAAGAAAGTGATCAGTCATCAAATACCACTTTGGATCTCACTGTTCCTACTAGGAAATCATCTAGAAATATAGTTCCTCCAAAGCATCTTAAGGACTATGTTGTGGATCCTACAAGTTTGCCTAAGCCTACTTCTTCTTCTCAGGCACCTGTTTCTAACTTTGCTACAGCAAATTTTTGCTTATTTTCTTGTTTTCTTTCACTAATTGAGCCCAAAGAAGTATATGAAGCATTGGCTGATAATGATTGGGTTGAGGCTATGACTGAAGAATTGACAGAATTTGAAAGGAATGATGTTTGGGAATTGGTTCCAAAGCCTGATGATAAAACTGCTATAGGCACAAAATGGATTTTTAGAAATAAGGTTGATAAAGATGGTATTGTAATCAGAAATAAAGCAAGGTTGGTTGCTCAAGGGTATAGACAAGAAGAAGGAATAGACTATGATGAGACTTTTGCTCCTGTTGCTAGAATTGAAGCTATTAGACTGTTTCTGACATATGCTGTACACAAAGATTTCAAGGTATTTCAAATAGATGTGAAGAGTGCTTTCCTGAATGGTAAATTGCAAGAAGAAGTGTATGTGAAACAACCTCCTGGTTTTGTAAGTAAGAAATTTCCTAAGCATGTTTACAGATTGAAGAAAGCATTGTATGGTCTGAAGCAAGCTCCCAGAGCCTGGTATGATACATTGTCAACATTTCTTCTAGAAAAGAATTTTTCTAGAGGAGCCATTGACAAGACTTTGTTTATCAAAAAGGACAAAGGTGATGTGTTACTTGTTCAAATTTATGTTGATGACATTATTTTTGGGTCTACTAATCCACACTTAAGAAAATGATTTTTTGACATTATGTCTGAAGAGTATAGAATGAGCAATTTATGTACTTTAAACTATTTTCTTGGGTTGCAAATTAAACAGAGTTCTGAAGGCATTTTTGTAGTGACCCGAACTTTTTCATGTTTATATATATTAATTGAGATTGATATTTACATGATTAAATGTTTCCAACATATTAAGCAATCAAACTTGTTAAGACTTGATTAATTGAAATATGTTTCATATAGACAATTGACCACCCAAGTTGACCGGCGATTCACGAACGTTAAAACTTGTAAAAACGACATGACGATATATATATATGGATATACATATGGTTAACATGAGATTATGATAAGTAAGTATCTCCATAAGTATATTAACAATGAGTTATATACATATAAACAAGACTACTAACTTAAGGATTTCGAAACGAGACATATATGTAACGATTATCGTTGTAACGACATTTAAATGTATATATATCATATTAATATATATTAATATATCATAATATCATGATAATATAATAATTTAACATCTCATTAGATATAATAAACAATGGGTTAACAACATTAATTGAGATCGTTAACTTAAAGGTTTCAAAACAACACTTACATGTAACGACTAACGATGACTTAACGACTCAGTTAAAATGTATATACATGTAGTGTTTTAATATGTATTTATACACTTTTGAAAGACTTCAATACACTTATCAAAATACTTCTACTTAACAAAAATGCTTACAATTACATCCTCGTTCAGTTTCATCAACAATTCTACTCGTATGCACCCGTATTCGTACTCGTACAATACACAGCTTTTAGATGTATGTACTATTGGTATATACACTCCAATGATCAGCTATTAGCAGCCCATGTGAGTCACCTAACACATGTGGGAACCATCATTTGGAAACTAGCATGAAATATCTCATAAAATTACAAAAATATGAGTAATCATTCATGACTTATTTACATGAAAACAAAATTACATATCCTTTATATCTAATCCATACACCAACGACCAAAAACACCTACAAACACTTTCATTCTTCAATTTTCTTCATCTAATTGATCTCTCTCAAGTTCTATCTTCAAGTTCTAAGTGTTCTTCATAAATTCCAAAAGTTCTAGTTTTATAAAATCAAGAATACTTTCAAGTTTGCTAGCTCACTTCCAATGTTGTAAGGTGATCATCCAAACTCAAGAAATCTTTGTTTATTACAGTAGGTTATAATTCTAATACAAGGTAATAATCATATTCAAACTTTGGTTCAATTTCAATAACTATAACAATCTTATTTCAAGTGATGATCTTACTTGAACTTGTTTTCATGTCATGATTCTGCTTCAAGAACTTCGAGCCATCCAAGGATCCGTTGAAGCTAAATCCATTTTTCTCTTTTTCAGTAGGTTTATCCAAGGAACTTAAGGTAGTAATGATGTTCATAACATCATTCGATTCATACATATAAAGCTATCTTATTCGAAGGTTTAAACTTGTAATCACTAGAACATAGTTTAGTTAATTCTAAACTTGTTCGCAAACAAAAGTTAATCCTTCTAACTTGACTTTTAAAATCAACTAAACACATGTTCTATATCTATATGATATGCTAACTTAATGATTTAAAACCTGGAAACACGAAAAACACCGTAAAACCGGATTTACGCCGTCGTAGTAACACCGCGGGCTGTTTTGGGTTAGTTAATTAAAAACTATGATAAACTTTGATTTAAAAGTTGTTATTCTGAGAAAATGATTTTTATTATGAACATGAAACTATATCCAAAAATTATGGTTAAACTCAAAGTGGAAGTATGTTTTCTAAAATGGTCATCTAGACGTCGTTCTTTCGACTGAAATGACTACCTTTACAAAAACGACTTGTAACTTATTTTTCTGACTATAAAGCTATACTTTTTATGTTTAGATTCATAAAATAGAGTTCAATATGAAACCATAGCAATTTGATTCACTCAAAACGGATTTAAAATGAAGAAGTTATGGGTAAAACAAGATTGGATAATTTTTCTCATTTTAGCTACGTGAAAATTGGTAACAAATCTATTCCAACCATAACTTAATCAACTTGTATTGTATATTATGTAATCTTGAGATACCATAGACACGTATACAATGTTTCGACCTATCATGTCGACACATCTATATATATTTCGGAACAACCATAGACACTCTATATGTGAATGTTGGAGTTAGCTATACAGGGTTGAGGTTGATTCCAAAATATGTATAGTTTGAGTTGTGATCAATACTGAGATACGTATACACTGGGTCGTGGATTGATTCAAGATAATATTTATCGATTTATTTCTGTATATCTAACTGTGGACAATTAGTTGTAGGTTACTAGCGAGGACAGCTGACTTAATAAACTTAAAACATCAAAATATATTAAAAGTGTTGTAAATATATTTTGAACATACTTTGATATATATGTATATATTGTTATAGGTTCGTGAATCAACCAGTGGCCAAGTCTTACTTCCCGACGAAGTAAAAATCTGTGAAAGTGAGTTATAGTCCCACTTTTAAAATCTAATATTTTTGGGATGAGAATACATGCAGGTTTTATAAATGATTTACAAAATAGACACAAGTACGTGAAACTACATTCTATGGTTGAATTATCGAAATCGAATATGCCCCTTTTTATTAAGTCTGGTAATCTAAGAATTAGGGAACAGACACCCTAATTGACGCGAATCCTAAAGATAGATCTATCGGGCCCAACAAGCCCCATCCAAAGTACCGGATGCTTTAGTACTTCGAAATTTATATCATATCCGAAGGGTGTCCCGGAATGATGGGGATATTCTTATATATGCATCTTGTTAATGTCGGTTACCAGGTGTTCACCATATGAATGATTTTTATCTCTATGTATGGGATGTGTATTGAAATATGAAATCTTGTAGTCTATTATTATGATTTGATATATATAGGTTAAACCTATAACTCACCAACATTTTTGTTGACGTTTTAAGCATGTTTATTCTCAGGTGATTATTAAGAGCTTCTGCTGTCGCATACTTAAATAAGGACGAGATTTGGAGTCCATGCTTGTATGATATTGTGTAAAAACTGCATTCAAGAAACTTATTTTGTTGTAACATATTTGTATTGTAAACCATTATGTAATGATCGTGTGTAAACAGGATATTTTAGATTATCATTATTTGATAATCTACGTAAAGCTTTTTAAAACCTTTATCTATGAAATAAAGGTTATGGTTTGTTTTAAAAATGAATGCAGTCTTTGAAAAACGTCTCATATAGAGGTCAAAACCTCGCAACGAAATTAATTAATATGGAACGTTTTTAATCAATAAGAACGGGACATTTCAGTTGGTATCAGAGCGTTGGTCTTAGAGAACCAGAATTTTGCATTAGTGTGTCTTATCTAGTTTGTTAGGATGCATTAGTGAGTCTGGACTTCGACCGTGTTTACTTGAAAAATGATTGCTTAACAAATTTTGTTGGAAACTATATATTTTTAACATGTGAATATTATGTGATATATTAATCTCTTAACGCGTTTGATATTATGTGATAGATGTCTACCTCTAGAACAAGTCCCATTGACTCACCTAATAATAATGAAGAGTCAAATATAAATTGGAATGATTCGTGGACTGATTCACAAGTTCCCGAAGAGGAACCGGAAGAAGAGTCGGAACCGGAAGAAGAATCGGAACCGGAAGAAGAATTGGAACCGGATGAAGAAATAGAACCGGTGGGGGAAATAATAAAACGGTTAAGTAAAAGAAAATCCTCAACCAACCGACCAAAGTTAATTATGGTCAATGGTGTTTTTGCCAAGGAAGCAAAATATTGGGAGGATTACCAATTCTCCGATGAATCGGATTCCGACGAGAATTCCGATGATGTTATAGAAATTACCCCAACTGAATTTAAAAAGGCAAAAGAAAATAATAAGGGAAAGGGCATAAAAATAGAGAAATCTAATTCCAACCCCGATGAACTTTATATGTATCGTCAACCCCCGAAGTCCTTAAGTTGTAACAATGACCCGGGAACCTCTAAACCACCAGGTTTTTCTAAACCAATGTGGATAACGACAGCTCGTATTAGGGGAACATCATATATCCCTAGAAACTTGGCAAAACGAACCAAAACCGAAGAAGAAGAAACAAGCGAGTCGGAATAAGATAGTTGTATTCGTGTGGTGTAATATAAGTAATATAGTGTGCTTATGCTTTATGATATATGTAAAAATTGCTTGTATTAATAAGTATTTTTTTTTTTTATGAATCTAACTCTTGTCTATTTTACAGTATAAAAACACAAAATGGATAGACAACCCAATATTTTAAGAGACCTACCCGGAGACATGATTGATGAAATCTTGTCTAGAGTCGGTCAGAATTCTTCGGCACAACTATTTAAGGCGAGATCAGTTTGTAAGACATTCGAAGAACGTTCCAAGAATGCCTTGGTTTATAAAAGGCTTTCGTTCGAAAGATGGGGGATATCACATTAGGAAATCCATAAGTTACGATGTGTTTACTTTGACGCATATATTGCGGGGAACCCAAATGCTATTTTACGCAATGGGTTAAGAAATTATTTTGACTCAATATATCCGAATATTGGACTTCGTGATTTAGAAAAAGCGGCTAACATGCAACATAAAGAAGCATGTTGAAATGTCCCGTTCTTATTGATTAAAAACGTTCCATATTAATTGATTTCGTTGCGAGGTTTTGACCTCTATATGAGACGTTTTTCAAAGACTGCATTCATTTTTAAAACAAACCATAACCTTTATTTCATAAATAAAGGTTTAAAAAGCTTTACGTAGATTATCAAATAATGATAATCTAAAATATCCTGTTTACACACGACCATTACATAATGGTTTACAATACAAATATGTTACATCGAAATCAGTTTCTTGAATGCAGTTTTTACACAATATCATATAAACATGGACTCCAAATCTTGTCCTTATTTTAGTATGCAACAGCGGAAGCTCTTAATATTCACCTGAGAATAAACATGCTTTAAACGTCAACAAAAATGTTGGTGAGTTATAGGTTTAACCTATATATATCAAATCGTAACAATAGACCACAAGATTTCATATTTCAATACACATCCCATACATAGAGATAAAAATCATTCATATGGTGAACACCTGGTGACCGACATTAACAAGATGCATATATAAGAATATCCCCATCATTCCGGGACACCCTTCGGATATGATATAAATTTCGAAGTACTAAAGCATCCGGTACTTTGGATGGGGTTTGTTAGGCCCAATAGATCTATCTTTAGGATTCGCGTCAATTAGGGTGTCTGTTCCCTAATTCTTAGATTACCAGACTTTATAAAAGGGGCATATTCGATTTCGATAATTCAACCATAGAATGTAGTTTCACGTACTTGTGTCTATTTTGTAAATCATTTATAAAACCTGCATGTATTCTCATCCCAAAAATATTAGATTTTAAAAGTGGGACTATAACTCACTTTCACAGATTTTTACTTCGTCGGGAAGTAAGACTTGGCCACTGTTGATTCACGAACCTATAACAATATATACATATATATTAAAGTATGTTCAAAATATATTTACAACACTTTTAATATATTTTGATGTTTTAAGTTTATTAAGTCAGCTGTCCTCGTTAGTAACCTATAACTAGTTATCCACAGTTAGATGTACAGAAATAAATCGAAAAATATTATCTTGAATCAATCCACGACCCAGTGTATACGTATCTCAGTATTGATCACAACTCAAACTATATATATTTTGGAATCAACCTCAACCCTGTATAGCTAACTCCAACATTCACATATAGAGTGTCTATGGTTGTTCCGAAATATATATAGATGTGTCGACATGATAGGTCGAAACATTGTATACGTGTCTATGGTATCTCAAGATTACATAATATACAATACAAGTTGATTAAGTTATGGTTGGAATAGATTTGTTACCAATTTTCACGTAGCTAAAATGAGAAAAATTATCCAATCTTGTTTTACCCATAACTTCTTCATTTTAAATCCGTTTTGAGTGAATCAAATTGCTATGATTTCATATTGAACTCTATTTTATGAATCTAAACAGAAAAAGTATAGGTTTATAGTCGGAAAAATAAGTTACAAGTCGTTTTTGTAAAGGTAGTCATTTCAGTCGAAAGAACGATGTCTAGATGACCATTTTAGAAAACATACTTCCACTTTGAGTTTAACCATAATTTTTGAATATAGTTTCATGTTCATAATAAAAATCATTTTCTCAGAATAACAACTTTTAAATCAAAGTTTATCAAAGTTTTTAATTAACTAACCCAAAACAGCCCGCGGTGTTACTACGACGGCGTAAATCCGGTTTTACGGTGTTTTTCGTGTTTCCAGGTTTTAAATCATTAAGTTAGCATATCATATAGATATAGAACATGTGTTTAGTTGATTTTAAAAGTCAAGTTAGAAGGATTAACTTTTGTTTGCGAACAAGTTTAGAATTAACTAAACTATGTTCTAGTGATTACAAGTTTAAACCTTCGAATAAGATAGCTTTATATGTATGAATCGAATGATGTTATGAACATCATTACTACCTTAATTTCCTTGGATAAACCTACTGGAAAAGAGAAAAATGGATCTAGCTTCAATGGATCCTTGGATGGCTCGAAGTTCTTGAAGCAGAATCATGACACGAAAACAAGTTCAAGTAAGATCATCACTTGAAATAAGATTGTTATAGTTATAGAAATTGAACCAAAGTTTGAATATGATTATTACCTTGTATTAGAATGATAACCTACTGTAAGAAACAAAGATTTCTTGAGGTTGTATGATCACCTTACAAGATTGGAAGTGAGCTAGCAAACTTGAAAGTATTCTTGATTTTATGAAACTAGAACTTTTGGAATTTATGAAGAACACTTAGAACTTGAAGATAGAACTTGAGAGAGATCAATTAGATGAAGAAAATTGAAGAATGAAAGTGTTTGTAGGTGTTTTTGGTCGTTGGTGTATGGATTAGATATAAAGGATATGTAATTTTGTTTTCATGTAAATAAGTCATGAATGATTACTCATATTTTTGTAATTTTATGAGATATTTCATGCTAGTTGCCAAATGATGGTTCCCACATGTGTTAGGTGACTCACATGGGCTGCTAAGAGCTGATCATTGGAGTGTATATACCAATAGTACATACATCTAAAAGCTGTGTATTGTACGAGTACGAATACGGGTGCATACGAGTAGAATTGTTGATGAAACTGAACGAGGATGTAATTGTAAGCATTTTTGTTAAGTAGAAGTATTTTGATAAGTGTATTGAAGTCTTTCAAAAGTGTATAAATACATATTAAAACACTACATGTATATACATTTTAACTGAGTCGTTAAGTCATCGTTAGTCGTTACATGTAAGTGTTGTTTTGAAACCTTTAGGTTAACGATCTTGTTAAATGTTGTTAACTCAATGTTTATAATATCAAATGAGATTTTAAATTATTATATTATCATGATATTATCATGTATGAATATCTCTTAATATGATATATATACATTAAATGTCTTTACAACGATAATCGTTACATATATGTCTCGTTTAAAAATCATTAAGTTAGTAGTCTTGTTTTTACATATGTAGTTCATTGTTAATATACTTTATGATATGTTTTCTTATCATAGTATCATGTTAACTATATATATATATCCATATATATGTCATCATATAGTTTTTACAAATTTTAACGTTCGTGAATCACCGATCAACTTGGGTGGTCAATTGTCTATATGAAACATATTTCAATTAATCAAGTCTTAACAAGTTTGATTGCTTAACATGTTGGAAACATTTAATCATGTAAATATCAATCTCAATTAATATATATAAACATGGAAAAGTTCGGGTCACTACAGTACCTACCCGTTAAATAAATTTCGTCCCGAAATTTTAAGCTGTTGAAGGTGTTGACGAATCTTCTGGAAATAGATGCGGGTATTTCTTCTTCATCTGATCTTCACGCTCCCAGGTGAACTCGGGTCCTCTACGAGCATTCCATCGAACCTTAACAATTGGTATCTTGTTTTGCTTAAGTCTTTTAACCTCACGATCCATTATTTCGACGGGTTCTTCGATGAATTGAAGTTTTTCGTTGATTTGGATTTCATCTAACGGAATAGTGAGATCTTATTTAGCAAAACATTTCTTTAAATTCGAGACGTGGAAAGTGTTATGTACAGCCGCGAGTTGTTGAGGTAACTCTAGTCGGTAAGCTACTGGTCCGATACGATCAATAATCTTGAATGGTCCAATATACCTTGGATTTAATTTCCCTCGTTTACCAAATCGAACAACGCCTTTCCAAGGTGCAACTTTAAGCATGACCATCTCTCCAATTTCAAATTCTATATCTTTTCTTTTAATGTCAGCGTAGCTCTTTTGTCGACTTTGGGCGGTTTTCAACAAATGTTGAATTTGGATGATCTTCTCGGTAGTTTCTTGTATAATCTCCGGACCCGTAATCTGTCTATCCCCCACTTCACTCCAACAAATCGGAGACCTGCACTTTCTACCATAAAGTGCTTCAAACGGCGCCATCCCAATGCTTGAATGGTAGCTGTTGTTGTAGGAAAATTCTGCTAACGGTAGATGTCGATCCCAACTGTTTCCGAAATCAATAACACATGCTCGTAGCATGTCTTCAAGCGTTTGTATCGTCCTTTCGCTCTGCCCATCAGTTTGTGGATGATAGGCAGTACTCATGTCTAGACGAGTTCCTAATGCTTGCTGTAATGTCTGCCAGAATCTTGAAATAAATCTGCCATCCCTATCAGAGATAATAGAGATTGGTATTCCATGTCTGGAGATGACTTCCTTCAAATACAGTCGTGCTAACTTCTCCATCTTGTCATCTTCTCTTATTGGCAAGAAGTGTGCTGATTTGGTGAGACGGTCAACTATTACCCAAATAGTATCAAAACCACTTGCAGTCCTTGGCAATTTAGTGATGAAATCCATGGTAATGTTTTCCCATTTCCATTCCGGGATTTCGGGTTGTTGAAGTAGACCTGATGGTTTCTGATGCTCAGCTTTGACCTTAGAACACGTCAAACATTCTCCTACGTATTTAGCAACATCGGCTTTCATACCCGGCCACCAAAAATGTTTCTTGAGATCCTTGTACATCTTCCCCGTTCCAGGATGTATTGAGTATCTGGTTTTATGAGCTTCTCTAAGTACCATTTCTCTCATATCTCCAAATTTTGGTACCCAAATCCTTTCAGCCCTATACCGGGTTTCGTCTTCCCGAATATTAAGATGCTTCTCCGATCCTTTGGGTATTTCATCCTTTAAATTTCCCTCTTTTAAAACTCCTTGTTGCGCCTCCTTTATTTGAGTAGTAATGTTATTATGAATCATTATATTCATAGATTTTACTCGAATGGGTTCTCTGTCCTTCCTGCTCAAGGCATCGGCTACCACATTTGCCTTCCCCGGGTGGTAACGAATCTCAAAGTCGTAATCATTCAATAATTCAATCCACCTACGCTGCCTCATATTCAGTTGTTTCTGATTAAATATGTGTTGAAGACTTTTGTGGTCGGTATATATAATACTTTTGACCCCATATAAGTAGTGCCTCCAAGTCTTTAATGCAAAAACAACCGCGCCTAATTCTAAATCATGCGTCGTATAATTTTGTTCGTTAATCTTCAATTGTCTAGACGCATAAGCAATCACCTTCGTTCGTTGCATTAATACACAACCGAGACCTTGCTTTGATGCATCACAATAAATCACAAAATCATCATTCCCTTCAGGCAATGACAATATAGGTGCCGTAGTTAGCTTTTTCTTCAATAACTGAAACGCTTTCTCTTGTTCATCATTCCATTCAAATTTCTTCCCTTTATGCGTTAATGCAGTCAAGGGTTTTGCTATTCTGGAAAAGTCTTGGATGAACCTTCTGTAGTAACCAGCTAGTCCTAAAAACTGGCGTATGTGTTTCGGAGTTTTCGGGGTTTCCCACTTTTCAACAGTTTCTATCTTTGCCGGATCCACCTTAATACCTTCTTTGTTCACTATGTGACCGAGGAATTGAACTTCTTCCAACCAAAATGCACACTTTGAAAACTTAGCGTACAATTCTTCCTTCCTCAATACTTCTAACACCTTTCTCAAATGTTCACCGTGTTCTTGGTCATTCTTTGAGTAAATAAGTATGTCATCAATGAAAACAATGACAAACTTGTCAAGGTATGGTCCACACACTCGGTTCATAAGGTCCATGAACACAGCTGGTGCATTAGTTAAACCAAACGGCATGACCATAAACTCGTAATGACCGTAACGTGTTCTGAAAGCAGTCTTTGGAATATCATCTTCTTTCACCCGCATTTGATGATACCCGGAACGTAAGTCAATCTTTGAATAAACAGACGAGCCTTGTAGTTGATCAAATAAGTCATCGATTCTCGGTAGTGGGTAGCGGTTCTTGATGGTAAGTTTGTTCAACTCTCGGTAGTCGATACACAACCTGAATGTACCATCTTTCTTCTTGACAAACAAAACAGGAGCTCCCCACGGTGATGTGCTTGGTCGAATGAAACCACGCTCTAAAAGTTCTTGTAATTGGCTTTGCAGTTCTTTCATCTCGCTGGGTGCGAGTCTGTAAGGAGCACGAGCTATTGGTGCAGCTCCTGGTACAAGATCTATTTGAAATTCAACGGATCGATGTGGGGGTAATCCCGGTAATTCTTTCGGAAATACATCGGGAAATTCTTTTGCAATGGGAACATCATTGATGCTCTTTTCTTCAGTTTGTACTTTCTCGACGTGTGCTAGAACAGCATAGCAACCTTTTCTTATTAGTTTTTGTGCCTTCAAATTACTAATAAGATGTAGCTTCGTGTTGCCCTTTTCTCCGTACACCATTAAGGGTTTTCCTTTTTCTCGTATAATGCGAATTGCATTTTTGTAACAAACGATCTCCGCTTTCACTTCTTTCAACCAGTCCATACCGATTATCACATCAAAACTCCCTAACTCTACTGGTATCAAATCAATCTTAAATGTTTCGCTAACCAGTTTAATTTCTCGATTCCGACATATATTATCTGCTGAAATTAATTTACCATTTGCTAATTCGAGTAAAAATTTACTATCCAAAGGCGTCAATGGACAACTTAATTTAGCACAAAAATCTCTACTCATATAGCTTCTATCCGCACCCGAATCAAATAAAACGTAAGCAGATTTATTGTCAATAAGAAACGTACCCGTAACAAGCTCCGGGTCTTCCTGTGCCTCTATCGCATTAATATTGAAAACTCTTCCACGGCCTTGTCCATTCGTGTTCTCCTGGTTCGGCAATTTCTAATAATGTGGCCTGGTTTTCCACATTTATAACAAACTACATTGGCATAACTTGCTCCGACACTACTTGCTCCGCCATTACTCGTTCCGACACCATTTGTTCCTTTCGTTCTATTAGCCCCTGGTCCGTAGACCTCACACTTCGCCGCGCTATGACCATTTCTTTTACACTTGTTGCAAAATTTGGTGCAGAACCCCGAGTGATTCTTTTCACACCTTTGGCATAGCTGCTTCTGATTGTTGTTGTTGTTGCGGTTATTATTGTTGTTGGGATGATTGTTGTAGTTGTTGTTGTTGTTGTTGTTGTTGTTGTTGTTGGGCCGTTTGTTGTAGTTGCGATTGATGTTGCGATTGTTGGGATAATTGTTGCGATTATTGTTGTAATTACTGTTGTTGTTGTATTGGTGATTCTTATCACCGTTTTCCTCCCACTTTCTTTTGACTTGCTTCACATTGGCCTCTTCAGCAGTCTGTTCTTTAATTCTTTCTTCAATTTGGTTCACGAGTTTGTGAGCCATTCTACATGCCTGTTGTATGGAGGCGGGCTCGTGTGAACTTATATCTTCTTGGATTCTTTCCGGTAATCCTTTCACAAACGCGTCGATCTTCTCTTCCTCATCTTCGAATGTCCCGGACACAATAGGCACAATTCTGTGAATCGTCTTTCGTACGTGGTAATATCAAATCCTTGGGTTCGTAACCCTCTAAGTTCTGTCTTGAGCTTATTGACCTCGGTTCTGGGACGGTACTTCTCGTTCATCAAGTGCTTGAATGCTGACCACGGTAGTGCGTACGCATCATCTTGTCCCACTTGCTCTAGATAGGTATTCCACCATGTTAACGCAGAACCTGTGAAGGTATGCGTAGCGTACTTCACTTTGTCCTCTTCAGTACACTTACTTATGGCAAACACCGATTCAACCTTCTCGGTCCACCGTTTCAATCCGATCGGTCCTTCGGTTCCATCAAATTCCAAAGGTTTGCAGGCAGTGAATTCTTTGTAGGTGCATCCTACACGATTTCCTGTACTGCTAGATCCAAGGTTATTGTTGGTATGTAGCGCAGCCTGTACTGCGGCTATGTTTGAAGCTAGAAAAGTACGGAATTCCTCTTCATTCATATTCACGGTGTGTCGAGTAGTCGGTGCCATTTCCTTCAAAATAGTTAAATGGAACAAGTTAATCATACAGAATATTAAGAGTAGTTAATAGTATTTCGTAGCATAATATGAACTCATTTATAAAATCTTTTTCTTCATATTAGCGTTTTATAAGTTTAAATTCGGGTAGTACCTACCCGTTAAGTTCATACTTAGTAGCTAATATACAATTCAACTACTACAATTCTATATGAAAAACTGATTGTAATAATATTTCGCGTTCAAACTTTTATACAATATTTTACAAACTTACAATACCGCTTATTTTACATAAAGCATGAAATATAGCACACAATAACTTTGATACAAGATAGTTGTGAAGACAATTCTAGCTAGTACACAAGTCGTTCGGCAAAGGCAATAAAGACACGTAATTCATACGTCCAGAAACAAGTCATGCATTCTGGTTTTACTAGGACTACTTCCCATCCTTGGTCTTGTGCAACATAACCGTTATGGCCGTTGATAAGACAGCGTGTTGTAACGTCATTAAAGGGACGAGGGTTACGTAATGTCCAACAGTCCCGTAATAATCTAAAAACCTCATTTCTTACCCCAATTACCGACTCCGTCACTTGTGGAAACGTTTTGTTTAATAGTTGTAGCCCGATGTTCTTGTTCTCACTTTGGTGAGAAGCGAACATTACTAATCCGTAAGCATAACATGCTTCTTTATGTTGCATGTTAGCCGCTTTTTCTAGATCACGAAGTCCAATATTCGGATATATTGAGTCAAAATAATTTCTTAACCCGTTGCGTAAAATAGCATTTGGGTTCCCCGCAATATATGCGTCAAAGTAAACACATCGTAACTTATGGGTTTCCCAATGTGATATCCCCCATCTTTCAAACGAAAGTCTCTTATAAACCAAGACATTCTTGGAACGTTCTTCGAATGTCTTACAAACTGATCTCGCCTTAAATAGTTGTGCCGAAGAATTCTGGCCGACTCTAGACAAGATTTCATCAATCATGTCTCCGGGTAGGTCTCTTAAAATATTGGGTTGTCTATCCATTTTGTGTTTTTAAACTGTAAAATAGACAAGAGTTAGTTTCATAAAAAAAATACTTATTAATACAAGCAATTTTTACATATATCATAAAGCATAAGAACACTATATTACATATATTACACCACACGAATACAACTATCTTATTCCGACTCGCTCGTTTCTTCTTCTTCGGTTTTGGTTCGTTTTGCCATGTTTCTAGGGATATATGATGTTCCCCTAATACGAGCCGTCGTTGTCCACATTGGTTTAGAAAAACCTGGTGGTTTAGAGGTTCCCGGGTCATTGTTACAACTTAAGGACTTCGGGGGTTGACGATACATATAAAGTTCATCGGGGTTGGAATTAGATTTCTCTATTTTTATGCCCTTTCCCTTATTATTTTCTTTTGCCTTTTTAAATTCAGTTGGGGTAATTTCTATAACATCATCGGAATTCTCGTCGGAATCCGATTCATCGGAGAATTGGTAATCCTCCCAATATTTTGCTTCCTTGGCGGAAACACCATTGACCATAATTAACTTTGGTCGGTTGGTTGAGGATTTTCTTTTACTTAACCGTTTTATTATTTCCCCCACCGGTTCTATTTCTTCATCCGGTTCCGATTCTTCTTCCGGTTCCGATTCTTCTTCCGGTTCCGACTCTTCTTCCGGTTCCTCTTCGGGAACTTGTGAATCAGTCCACAAATCATTCCAATTTACATTTGACTCTTCATTATTATTAGGTGAGTCAATGGGACTTGTTCTAGAGGTAGACATCTATCACATAATATCAAACACGTTAAGAGATTAATATATCACATAATATTCATATGTTACAAATATATAGTTTCCAACAAAAATGTTAAGCAATCATTTTTAAAGAAAACACGGTCGAAGTCCAGACTCACTAATGCATCCTAACAAACTCGATAAGACACACTAATGAAAAATTCTGGTTCTCTAAGACCAACGCTCGGATACCAACTGAAATGTCCCGTTCTTATTGATTAAAAACGTTCCATATTAATTGATTTCGTTGCGAGGTTTTGACCTCTATATGAGACGTTTTTCAAAGACTGCATTCATTTTTAAAACAAACCATAACCTTTATTTCATAAATAAAGGTTTAAAAAGCTTTACGTAGATTATCAAATAATGATAATCTAAAATATCCTGTTTACACACGACCATTACATAATGGTTTACAATACAAATATGTTACATCGAAATCAGTTTCTTGAATGCAGTTTTTACACAATATCATATAAACATGGACTCCAAATCTTGTCCTTATTTTAGTATGCAACAGCGGAAGCTCTTAATATTCACCTGAGAATAAACATGCTTTAAACGTCAACAAAAATGTTGGTGAGTTATAGGTTTAACCTATATATATCAAATCGTAACAATAGACCACAAGATTTCATATTTCAATACACATCCCATACATAGAGATAAAAATCATTCATATGGTGAACACCTGGTGACCGACATTAACAAGATGCATATATAAGAATATCCCCATCATTCCGGGACACCCTTCGGATATGATATAAATTTCGAAGTACTAAAGCATCCGGTACTTTGGATGGGGTTTGTTAGGCCCAATAGATCTATCTTTAGGATTCGCGTCAATTAGGGTGTCTGTTCCCTAATTCTTAGATTACCAGACTTTATAAAAGGGGCATATTCGATTTCGATAATTCAACCATAGAATGTAGTTTCACGTACTTGTGTCTATTTTGTAAATCATTTATAAAACCTGCATGTATTCTCATCCCAAAAATATTAGATTTTAAAAGTGGGACTATAACTCACTTTCACAGATTTTTACTTCGTCGGGAAGTAAGACTTGGCCACTGTTGATTCACGAACCTATAACAATATATACATATATATTAAAGTATGTTCAAAATATATTTACAACACTTTTAATATATTTTGATGTTTTAAGTTTATTAAGTCAGCTGTCCTCGTTAGTAACCTATAACTAGTTATCCACAGTTAGATGTACAGAAATAAATCGAAAAATATTATCTTGAATCAATCCACGACCCAGTGTATACGTATCTCAGTATTGATCACAACTCAAACTATATATATTTTGGAATCAACCTCAACCCTGTATAGCTAACTCCAACATTCACATATAGAGTGTCTATGGTTGTTCCGAAATATATATAGATGTGTCGACATGATAGGTCGAAACATTGTATACGTGTCTATGGTATCTCAAGATTACATAATATACAATACAAGTTGATTAAGTTATGGTTGGAATAGATTTGTTACCAATTTTCACGTAGCTAAAATGAGAAAAATTATCCAATCTTGTTTTACCCATAACTTCTTCATTTTAAATCCGTTTTGAGTGAATCAAATTGCTATGATTTCATATTGAACTCTATTTTATGAATCTAAACAGAAAAAGTATAGGTTTATAGTCGGAAAAATAAGTTACAAGTCGTTTTTGTAAAGGTAGTCATTTCAGTCGAAAGAACGATGTCTAGATGACCATTTTAGAAAACATACTTCCACTTTGAGTTTAACCATAATTTTTGAATATAGTTTCATGTTCATAATAAAAATCATTTTCTCAGAATAACAACTTTTAAATCAAAGTTTATCAAAGTTTTTAATTAACTAACCCAAAACAGCCCGCGGTGTTACTACGACGGCGTAAATCCGGTTTTACGGTGTTTTTCGTGTTTCCAGGTTTTAAATCATTAAGTTAGCATATCATATAGATATAGAACATGTGTTTAGTTGATTTTAAAAGTCAAGTTAGAAGGATTAACTTTTGTTTGCGAACAAGTTTAGAATTAACTAAACTATGTTCTAGTGATTACAAGTTTAAACCTTCGAATAAGATAGCTTTATATGTATGAATCGAATGATGTTATGAACATCATTACTACCTTAATTTCCTTGGATAAACCTACTGGAAAAGAGAAAAATGGATCTAGCTTCAATGGATCCTTGGATGGCTCGAAGTTCTTGAAGCAGAATCATGACACGAAAACAAGTTCAAGTAAGATCATCACTTGAAATAAGATTGTTATAGTTATAGAAATTGAACCAAAGTTTGAATATGATTATTACCTTGTATTAGAATGATAACCTACTGTAAGAAACAAAGATTTCTTGAGGTTGGATGATCACCTTACAAGATTGGAAGTGAGCTAGCAAACTTGAAAGTATTCTTGATTTTATGAAACTAGAACTTTTGGAATTTATGAAGAACACTTAGAACTTGAAGATAGAACTTGAGAGAGATCAATTAGATGAAGAAAATTGAAGAATGAAAGTGTTTGTAGGTGTTTTTGGTCGTTGGTGTATGGATTAGATATAAAGGATATGTAATTTTGTTTTCATGTAAATAAGTCATGAATGATTACTCATATTTTTGTAATTTTATGAGATATTTCATGCTAGTTGCCAAATGATGGTTCCCACATGTGTTAGGTGACTCACATGGGCTGCTAAGAGCTGATCATTGGAGTGTATATACCAATAGTACATACATCTAAAAGCTGTGTATTGTACGAGTACGAATACGGGTGCATACGAGTAGAATTGTTGATGAAACTGAACGAGGATGTAATTGTAAGCATTTTTGTTAAGTAGAAGTATTTTGATAAGTGTATTGAAGTCTTTCAAAAGTGTATAAATACATATTAAAACACTACATGTATATACATTTTAACTGAGTCGTTAAGTCATCGTTAGTCGTTACATGTAAGTGTTGTTTTGAAACCTTTAGGTTAACGATCTTGTTAAATGTTGTTAACTCAATGTTTATAATATCAAATGAGATTTTAAATTATTATATTATCATGATATTATCATGTATGAATATCTCTTAATATGATATATATACATTAAATGTCTTTACAACGATAATCGTTACATATATGTCTCGTTTAAAAATCATTAAGTTAGTAGTCTTGTTTTTACATATGTAGTTCATTGTTAATATACTTTATGATATGTTTTCTTATCATAGTATCATGTTAACTATATATATATATCCATATATATGTCATCATATAGTTTTTACAAATTTTAACGTTCGTGAATCACCGATCAACTTGGGTGGTCAATTGTCTATATGAAACATATTTCAATTAATCAAGTCTTAACAAGTTTGATTGCTTAACATGTTGGAAACATTTAATCATGTAAATATCAATCTCAATTAATATATATAAACATGGAAAAGTTCGGGTCACTACACATGTTATGCTTACGGATTAGTAATGTTCGCTTCTCACCAAAGTGAGAACAAGAACATCGGGCTACAACTATTAAACAAAACGTTCCCACAAGTGACGGAGTCGGTAATTGGGGTAAGAAATGAGGTTTTTAGATTGTTACAGGACTGTTGGACATTACGTAACCCTCGTCCCTTTGACGACGTTACAACACGCTGTCTTATCAACGGCCATAACGGTTATGTTCCACAAGACCAAGGATGGGAAGTAATCCTAGTAAAACCAGAATGCATGACTTGTTTCTGGACGTATGAATTACGTGTCTTTATTGCCTTTGCTGAACAACTTGTGTACTAGCTAGAATTATCTTCACAACCATCTTGTATCAAATTTATTGTGTGCTATATTTCATGCTATATGTAAAATAAGCGGTATTGTAAGTTTGTAAAATATTGTGTAAAAGTTTGAACGCGAAATATTATTATAATCAGTTTTTCATATAGAATTGTAGTAGTTGAATTGTATATTAGCTACTAAGTATGAACTTAACGGGTAGGTACTACCCGAATTTAAACTTATAAAACGCTAATATGAAGAAAAAGCTTTTATAAATGAGTTCATATTATGCTACGAAATACTATTAACTACTCTTAATATTCTGTATGATTAACTTGTTCCATTTGACTATTTTGAAGGAAATGGAACCGACTTCTCGACACACCGTGAATATGAATGAAGAGGAATTCCGTACTTTTCTTGCTTCAAACATAGCCGCAGTACAGGCTGCGCTACATACCAACAATAACCTTGGATCTAGCAGTACAGGAAATCGTGTAGGATGCACCTACAAAGAATTCACTGTCTGCAAACCTTTGGAATTTGATGGAATCGAAGGACCGATCGGATTAAAACGGTGGACCGAGAAGGTCGAATCGGTGTTTGCCATAAGTAAGTGTACTGAAGAGGACAAAGTGAAGTACGCTACGCATACCTTCACAGGTTCTGCGTTAACATGGTGGAATACCTATCTAGAGCAAGTGGGACAAGATGATGCTTATGCACTACCGTGGTCAGCATTCAAGCACTTGATGAACGAGAAGTACCGTCCCAGAACCGAGGTCAATAAGCTCAAGACAGAACTTAGAGGGTTACGAACCCAAGGATTTGATATCACCACGTACGAAAGACGATTCACAGAATTGTGCCTATTGTGTCAGGGAGCGTTCGAAGATGAGGAAGAGAAGATCGACGCGTTTGTGAAAGGATTACCGGAAAGAATCCAAGAAGATATAAGTTCACACGAGCCCGCCTCCATACAACAGGCATGTAGAATGGCTCACAAACTAGTGAACCAGATTGAAGAAAGAATTAAAGAACAGACTGCTGAAGAGGCCAATGTGAAGCAAGTCAAAAGAAAGTGGAAGGAAAACGGTGATAAGAATCACCAATACAACAACAACAGCAATTACAACAATAATCGCAACAATTATCCCAACAATCGCAACATCAATCGCAACTACAACAAACGGCCCAACAACAACAACAACAACAACAACAACAGCAACTACAACAATCATACCAACAACAATAATAACCGCAACAACAACAATCAGAAGCAGCTATGCTAAAGGTGTGAAAAGTATCACTCGGGGTTCTGCACCAAATTTTGCAACAAGTGTAAAAGAAATGGTCATAGCGCGATGAAGTGTGAGGTCTACGGACCAGGGGTTAATAGAACGAAAGTAACAAATGGTGTCGGAACGAGTAATGGCGGAGCAAGTAGTGTCGGAGCAAGTTATACCAATGTAGATTGTTATAAATGTGGAAAACCGTGCCACATTATTAGAAATTGTCCGAACCAGGAGAACACGAATGGACAAGGCCGTGGAAGAGTTTTCAATATTAATGCGGCAGAGGCACAGGAAGACCCGGAGCTTGTTACGGGTATGTTTCTTATTGACAATAAATCTGCTTACGTTTTATTTGATTCGGGTGCGGATAGAAGCTATACGAGTAGAGATTTTTGTGCTAAATTAAGTTGTCCATTGACGCCTTTGGATAGTAAATTTTTACTCGAATTAGCAAATGGTAAATTAATTTCAGCAGATAATATATGTCGGAATCGAGAAATTAAACTGGTTAGCGAAACATTTAAGATTGACTTGATACCAGTAGAGTTAGGGAGTTTTAATGTGATAATCGGTATGGACTGGTTGAAAGAAGTGAAAGCAGAGATCGTTTGTTACAAAAATGCAATTCGCATTATACGAGAAAAAGGAAAACTCTTAATGGTGTACGGAGAAAAGGGCAACACGAAGCTACATCTTATTAGTAATTTGAAGGCACAAAAACTAATAAGAAAAGGTTGCTATGCTGTTCTAGCACACGTCGAGAAAGTACAAACTGAAGAAAAGAGCATCAATGATGTTCCCGTCGCAAAAGAATTTCCCGATGTATTTCCGAAAGAATTACCGGGACTACCCCCACATCGAGCCGTTAAATTTCAAATAGATCTTGTACCAGGAGCTGCACCAATAGCTCGTGCTCCTTACAGACTCGCACCCAGCGAGATGAAAGAACTGCAAAGCCAATTACAAGAACTTTTAGAGCGTGGTTTCATTCGACCAAGCACATCACCGTGGGGAGCTCCTGTTTTTTTTATCAAGATAAAAGATGGTACATTCAGGTTGTGTATCGACTACCGAGAGTTGAACAAACTTACCATCAAGAACCGCTACCCACTACCGAGAATCGACGACTTATTTGATCAACTACAAGGCTCGTCTGTTTATTCAAAGATTGACTTACGTTCCGGGTATCATCAAATGCGGGTGAAAGAAGATGATATTCCAAAGACTGCTTTCAGAACACGTTACGGTCATTACGAGTTTATGGCCACGCCGTTTGGTTTAACTAATGCACCAGCTGTGTTCATGGACCTTATGAACCGAGTGTGTGGACCATACCTTGACAAGTTTGTCATTGTTTTCATTGATGACATACTTATTTACTCAAAGAATGACCAAGAACACAGTGAACATTTGAGAAAGGTGTTAGAAGTATTGAGAAAGGAAGAATTATACGCTAAGTTTTCAAAGTGTGTATTTTGGTTGGAAGAAGTTCAATTCCTCGGTCACATAGTGAACAAAGAAGGTATTAAGGTGGATCCGGCAAAGATAGAAACTGTTGAAAAGTGGGAAACCCCGAAAACTCCGAAACACATACGCCAGTTTTTAGGACTAGCTGGTTACTACAGAAGGTTCATCCAAGACTTTTCCAGAATAGCAAAACCCTTGACTGCATTAACGCATAAAGGGAAGAAATTTGAATGGAATGATGAACAAGAGAAAGCGTTTCAGTTATTGAAGAAAAAGCTAACTACGGCACCTATATTGTCATTGCCTGAAGGGAATGATGATTTTGTGATTTATTGTGATGCATCAAAGCAAGGTCTCGGTTGTGTATTAATGCAACGAATGAAGGTGATTGCTTATGCGTCTAGACAATTGAAGATTCACGAACAAAATTATACGACGCATGATTTGGAATTAGGCGCGGTTGTTTTTGCATTAAAGACTTGGAGGCACTACTTATATGGGGTCAAAAGTATTATATATACCGACCACAAAAGTCTTCAACACATATTTAATCAGAAACAACTGAATATGAGGCAGCGTAGGTGGATTGAATTGTTGAATGATTACGACTTTGAGATTCGTTACCACCCGAGGAAGGCAAATGTGGTAGCCGATGCCTTGAGCAGGAAGGACAGAGAACCCATTCGAGTAAAATCTATGAATATAATGATTCATAATAACATTACTACTCAAATAAAGGAGGCACAACAAGGAGTTTTAAAAGAGGGAAATTTAAAGGATGAAATACCCAAAGGATCGGAGAAGCATCTTAATATTCGGAAAGACGGAACCCGGTATAGGGCTGAAAGGATTTGGGTACCAAAATTTGGAGATATGAGAGAAATGGTACTTAGAGAAGCTCATAAAACCAGATACTCAATACATCCTGGAACGGGGAAGATGTACAAGGATCTCAAGAAACATTTTTGGTGGCCGGGTATGAAAGCCGATGTTGCTAAATATGTAGGAGAATGTTTGACGTGTTCTAAGGTCAAAGCTGAGCATCAGAAACCATCAGGTCTACTTCAACAACCCGAAATCCCGGAATGGAAATGGGAAAACATTACCATGGATTTCATCACTAAATTGCCAAGGACTGCAAGTGGTTTTGATACTATTTGGGTAATAGTTGATCGTCTCACCAAATCAGCACACTTCCTGCCAATAAGAGAAGATGACAAGATGGAGAAGTTAGCACGACTGTATTTTAAGGAAGTCGTCTCCATACATGGAATACCAATCTCTATTATCTCTGATAGGGATGGCAGATTTATTTCAAGATTCTGGCAGACATTACAGCAAGCATTAGGAACTCGTCTAGACATGAGTACTGCCTATCATCCACAAACTGATGGGCAGAGTGAAAGGACGATACAAACGCTTGAAGACATGCTACGAGCATGTGTTATTGATTTCGGAAACAGTTGGGATCGACATCTACCGTTAGCAGAATTTTCCTACAACAACAGCTACCATTCAAGCATTGAGATGGCACTGTTTGAAGCACTTTATGGTAGAATGTGCAGGTCTCCGATTTATTGGAGTGAAGTGGGGGATAGACAGATTACGGGTCCAGAGATTATACCAAAAACTACCGAGAAGATCATCCAAATTCAACAACGGTTGAAAACCGCCCAAAGTCGACAAAAGAGCTACGCTGACATTAAAAGAAAAGATATAGAATTTGAAATTGGAGAGATGGTCATGCTTAAAGTTGCACCTTGGAAAGGCGTTGTTCGATTTGGTAAACGAGGGAAATTAAATCCAAGGTATATTGGACCATTCAAGATTATTGATCGTGTCGGACCAGTAGCATACCGACTTGAGTTACCTCAACAACTCGCGGCTGTACATAACACTTTCCACGTCTCTAATTTGAAGAAATGTTTTGCTAAAGAATATCTCACTATTCCGTTAGATGAAATCCAAATCAACGAAAAACTTCAATTCATCGAAGAACCCGTCGAAATAATGGATCGTGAGGTTAAAAGACTTAAGCAAAACAAGATACCAATTGTTAAGGTTCGATGGAATGCTCGTAGAGGACCCGAGTTCACCTGGGAGCATGAAGATCAGATGAAGAAGAAATACCCGCATCTATTTCCAGAAGATTCGTCAACACCTTCAACAGCTTAAAATTTCGGGACGAAATTTATTTAACGGGTAGGTACTGTAGTGACCCGAACTTTTCCATGTTTATATATATTAATTGAGATTGATATTTACATGATTAAATGTTTCCAACATGTTAAGCAATCAAACTTGTTAAGACTTGATTAATTGAAATATGTTTCATATAGACAATTGACCACCCAAGTTGACCGGCGATTCACGATCGTTAAAACTTGTAAAAACGACATGACGATATATATATATGGATATACATATGGTTAACATGAGATTATGATAAGTAAGTATCTCCATAAGTATATTAACAATGAGTTATATACATATAAACAAGACTACTAACTTAAGGATTTCGAAACGAGACATATATGTAACGATTATCGTTGTAACGACATTTAAATGTATATATATCATATTAAGATATATTAATATATCATAATATCATGATAATATAATAATTTAACATCTCATTAGATATAATAAACAATGGGTTAACAACATTAATAGAGTTCGTTAACTTAAAGGTTTCAAAACAACACTTACATGTAACGACTAACGATGACTTAACGACTCAGTTAAAATGTATATACATGTAGTGTTTTAATATGTATTTATACACTTTTGAAAGACTTCAATACACTTATCAAAATACTTCTACTTAACAAAAATGCTTACAATTACATCCTCGTTCAGTTTCATCAACAATTCTACTCGTATGCATCCGTATTCGTACTCGTACAATACACAGCTTTTAGATGTATGTACTATTGGTATATACACTCCAATGATCAGCTCTTAGAAGCCCATGTGAGT
Organism: Rutidosis leptorrhynchoides; assembly: GCF_046630445.1. Taxonomy (NCBI): domain Eukaryota; kingdom Viridiplantae; phylum Streptophyta; class Magnoliopsida; order Asterales; family Asteraceae; genus Rutidosis; species Rutidosis leptorrhynchoides. Next base: position 25,708,172 of record NC_092333.1, read on the forward strand.
CACCTAACACATGTGGGAACCATCATTTGGCAACTAGCATGAAATATCTCATAAAATTACAAAAATATGAGTAATCATTCATGACTTATTTACATGAAAACAAAATTACATATCCTTTATATCTAATCCATACACCAACGACCAAAAACACCTACAAACACTTTCATTCTTCAATTTTCTTCATCTAATTGATCTCTCTCAAGTTCTATCTTCAAGTTCTAAGTGTTCTTCATAAATTTCAAAAGTTCTAGTTTCATAAAATCAAGAATACTTTCAAGTTTGCTAGCTCACTTCCAATCTTGTAAGGTGATCATGCAACCTCAAGAAATCTTTGTTTCTTACAGTAGGTTATCATTCTAATACAAGGTAATAATCATATTCAAACTTTGGTTCAATTTCAATAACTATAACAATCTTATTTCAAGTGATGATCTTACTTGAACTTGTTTTCGTGTCATGATTCTGCTTCAAGAACTTCGAGCCATCCAAGGATCCGTTGAAGCTAAATCCATTTTTCTCTTTTCCAGTAGGTTTATCCAAGGAACTTAAGGTAGTAATGATGTTCATAACATCATTCGATTCATACATATAAAGCTATCTTATTCGAAGGTTTAAACTTGTAATCACTAGAACATAGTTTAGTTAATTCTAAACTTGTTCGCAAACAAAAGTTAATCCTTCTAACTTGACTTTTAAAATCAACTAAACACATGTTCTATATCTATATGATATGCTAACTTAATGATTTAAAACCTGGAAACACGAAAAACACCGTAAAACCGGATTTACGCCGCCGTAGTAACACCGCGGGCTATTTTGGGTTAGTTAATTAAAAACTATGATAAACTTTGATTTAAAAGTTGTTATTCTGAGAAAATGATTTTTATTATGAACATGAAACTATATCCAAAAATTATGGTTAAACTCAAAGTGGAAGTATGTTTTCTAAAATGGTCATCTAGACGTCGTTCTTTCGACTGAAATGACTACCTTTACAAAAACGACTTGTAACTTATTTTTCTGACAATAAACCTATACTTTTTCTTTTATATTCATAAAATAGAGTTCAATATGAAACCATAGCAATTTGATTCACTCAAAACGGATTTAAAATGAAGAAGTTATGGGTAAAACAAGATTGGATAATTTTTCTCATTTTAGCTACGTGAAAATTGGTAACAAATCTATTCCAACCATAACTTAATCAACTTGTATTGTATATTATGTAATCTTGAGATACCATAGACACGTATACAATGTTTCGACCTATCATGTCGACACATCTATATATATTTCGGAACAACCATAGACACTCTATATGTGAATGTTGGAGTTAGCTATACAGGGTTGAGGTTGATTCCAAAATATGTATAGTTTGAGTTGTGATCAATACTGAGATACGTATACACTGGGTCGTGGATTGATTCAAGATAATATTTATCGATTTATTTCTGTATATCTAACTGTGGACAATTAGTTGTAGGTTACTAACGAGGACAGCTGACTTAATAAACTTAAAACATCAAAATATATTAAAAGTGTTGTAAATATATTTTGAACATACTTTGATATATATGTATATATTGTTATAGGTTCGTGAATCAACCAGTGGCCAAGTCTTACTTCCCGACGAAGTAAAAATCTGTGAAAGTGAGTTATAGTCCCACTTTTAAAATCTAATATTTTTGGGATGAGAATACATGCAGGTTTTATAAATGATTTACAAAATAGACACAAGTACGTGAAACTACATTCTATGGTTGAATTATCGAAATCGAATATGCCCCTTTTTATTAAGTCTGGTAATCTAAGAATTAGGGAACAGACACCCTAATTGACGCGAATCCTAAAGATAGATCTATCGGGCCCAACAAGCCCCATCCAAAGTACCGGATGCTTTAGTACTTCGAAATTTATATCATATCCGAAGGGTGTCCCGGAATGATGGGGATATTCTTATATATGCATCTTGTTAATGTCGGTTACCAGGTGTTCACCATATGAATGATTTTTATCTCTATGTATGGAATGTGTATTGAAATATGAAATCTTGTGGTCTATTATTATGATTTGATATATATAGGTTAAACCTATAACTCACCAACATTTTTGTTGACGTTTTAAGCATGTTTATTCTCAGGTGATTATTAAGAGCTTCCGCTGTCGCATACTTAAATAAGGACGAGATTTGGAGTCCATGCTTGTATGATATTGTGTAAAAACTGCATTCAAGAAACTTATTTTGTTGTAACATATTTGTATTGTAAACCATTATGTAATGGTCGTGTGTAAACAGGATATTTTAGATTATCATTATTTGATAATCTACGTAAAGCTTTTTAAAACCTTTATCTATGAAATAAAGGTTATGGTTTGTTTTAAAAATGAATGCAGTCTTTGAAAAACGTCTCATATAGAGGTCAAAACCTCGCAACGAAATCAATTAATATGGAACGTTTTTAATCAATAAGAACGAGACATTTCAATTTTTATTAACCAAAGTAACTACGTTTCTGACATGTTAACTAAATTTGGTTTAAAAAATTGTTCTACTTTAAGAACTCCAATGAGTGTTTCTGAAAAGCTTGATAAAGATGAATCTGGGAAACTCACTTGTCAATCAACCTATAGAGGTATGATTGGATCTTTGCTATACTTAACTGCTAGTAGACCTGATATAATGTTTGCTACATGTCTTTGTGCACGTTACCAATCAGATCCTAGGGAGTCTCATTTTAAAGTTGTGAAAAGAATTTTTAGGTACTTAAAAGGTACCCCTAACCTGGGTCTTTGGTACTCTTAAGACTCAGGGTTTGATCTAATTGGTTACACAGATGCAGATTATGCAGGTTGCAAATTAGACAGAAAAAGCACTTCTGGTGGATGTCAATTGCTAGGTGGAAAATTGGTCAGCTGGTCGATTAAAAAGCAGAATTCTGTGGCCACTTCCACAACAGAAGCTGAATATGTTGCTGCAGGAAGTGGTCTTGAAGCATATTGGTACTAAAGATCAACTAGCAGATATTTTTACTAAAGCACTTCCTGAAGAAAGACATTTTTATCTTCTTGAACAACTTGGGATGTTAAATCCATCTGAAGAAATGTTGTCAAGTGAAGATACTCTCTAAATTGTTGTTGTAAAAAAAAAAAAAAGGAAAAAAAAATGTGTATAGAGTCTGGATTACTTCATTTTCAGAGTCTGGGTGACATCAAATTATTCAGAGTCTGGAAAGATTTACTCTATTGTTGTATTTTTATTGTATATTGGTTTCCTTATTTGGTCCTTAAAACTTTCCTTACTTATGTTTGTCTAAAGTAAAAGGGTTATTTTTAAAGAGGATAAAAGGTAACTTCTTTTGGGAATTAAAAGTAACTTTTTGAAATTTTTCCAGGAGTATAAATATCCCTCATCTTCTTCAAATCGATTTCAATTCAAACCCTAATCCCTCTTTCGATCATCATCTTCAAAATTCCCTCAAAACTTCAAAATTCTCTCCTTTCCATAAAGCTAAATGGCTCGATCAAAGTTCATTCCATTCGTTCTTGTGCCCACTGCCAACATGGTTCGAGCTACAGAGATCAAAGGAAACAAGGATGTTATGGTTTCGGCTAACAACAGGGTTGCATGTGATACGATTCCAGAAAATTTTGCTAACGAAGGTTATGAAGAGTTGATTCAGATTATGCACAATCATCCTCTGAAGGATGCTTTCTTTAAAATGACGACTATGTTTTCAGAGTTGATAGCAGAATTCTGGTATACTTGTGTTGGAAACAGGGAAGCATGAACAATCACTGGTACTTATCGCAATGGTAACAATACTTTAGTTCTTACTGAGAATCATTTAAGATTAGCTTTGAATCTTCCTATGCGTGATGATTTTGTTAGAACAGTATCCAGGTCTGCTGTACGATCTTGTTTTACTTTAGTTGGTCAACCTTTGACTGACTCATCTGTTAAGATTAGTATGTTTTCACCCAGGTGGATGTTTGTGTTATCGAATGTTATTATAAGCTTGAGTTTTAAATGTGAGAGCTTGATTGAGATAAATGATTTTGAGGCTTATTTGTTTCATTCCATAGTGACAGGAAGAAACATTGATTTTGCTCGTTTGTACTTTAATGAGTTGTTGGTTCTTACTGAGAAGACTCCTAGGGATCACAATGTGCCTTTTATAATGATTTTGAGTCTTATGATTGAACAAGCAATGAATCCAGATTTGTATGATGGGCTAAAGGTGTTTAGGGTGTATGAGTATACATCTTTTCCTGAATGCAGTTCACGAATGTTTCATAGCCATATTGTCAATGATGATGAAGTTGCTCTCACACCAGCAATGATGCAATGGGTCAATATTGGCCAAGCTGACCAACCTATAGTTCCTGAGCAATCAGGATCTGCAGGGGCATCTCCTGCAGGGTCTGAGTGATCAGGGTCTGCAGAAGATCAAAACAATGGTCAACCCATCATAGAGTCTGAGCAATCAGATTCTACCCCCCAGAAACTCCACCCCATGTTGTTCCACAATTTGAGCAGGCTGAAGGTATGAATGAGGAAAACCAACTTAATTCTAACCCACCTTCTCCCACTGCTAATGAACAAAATCTCCAATTAACCAACCTTATGAGCTCACCAGCTCATATTGAGAATGTCTCTATACTTGAAAACCTAGATGATTCAGCACTCATGGATTCACATCAACAATCCATTAGGCAAGGTGCTACTAGTGCCGCTCCATCACTTCTGCTAGAAGTTGGTGAGAGGAGTGCTTTAACCCAGCCTGAACCTGGTAGGTTAGTTAGCTTGGATACCCACACTACAGTCACTGAGAAACCCACTCAGTTGACTTACATGAAGAAGTCCCAATCCTGGACTCAAATAAACAAATCCAACAACCTACTGCAATGACCAAGCCAACTGCTACCCCAGACTTAAGTCTGCCACTACTCACTCCAAATATTCCATCCTTACACTTACTTGCACAGGCTGCCAATATCACACTCATGTCACAGGGTGAGATACAGGCCTCAAAATCTTCTATGTCTAAGGATCAGCTTTCTTTACAACAGGATGGCTATGAGGACATACCAACCCTACCCTTATCTTCTGGCACTACATCTCAGACTGAGGCACCAGTCACTATGGTTGGCCTACATCAGGCTTTGACCAAGTTGACTAAGGAGTTTAATGACAAGCTCTCTGGTGTGCAGTCTAAGATTAATATTCTTAACTTTAATAATAATTTTGTTTCAAAAGATGAGCTGTTGGAGGTAAGGAGGTTGGTTGGGGATATGCAGGAGTTGTCTAGTGCAGGTGATTCAGGGTCTGTTGTAGAAATTAATCACAGGTTGGCCGAGCTGGAGAAAAGAATGGTTGGTGTTGATGAACTGAGACAATAGAATATTCTGGAGATATGCTTGTTATTTAAGAAGATTTGATTTTATCTCCAGAATTTACTTCCTAGTTATTAGCAAATTTGGTTTGTTTTTAGTTTATCTTTTTCATATTTATAGCTAAGTAGTTTTGGAAACCAAATCTCCAGATTTGGTTTTTATCTGTATAAATAGGGACGTATGGTTCATTTGATAGATGTACTTTTTCACGATTAATATCATTTATCTTCTATTCTATAATCGTGTTCTCTCATTCTCTGTATTATTAATTCTTATTTATTGTTTGAGTAAGAGTCTGGTGTTCATAGATCAAATACTGTGAACTAATAGTTATTTTTTCTACTACTAGTATTTTTTGTTGTTCTTATTCTACGGATTGATAATTGATAATTTGATGGATATGATATTGATATGTTTTGTTTAATTCCGATTGTAATCATTTAAACAAGGACGCGTAAATTAAAAACAAGTTGTTTATATCAAGTAGGCATTAAGCGTACATTACCCACACTATCCAGGTTCATGAGAGCATAACGTTTTGAGTTCGAATCATGTCTATTCTGTGTGAGCATGTTTTATGACAGTTGTTCAAGGGTGCTTCTCAAGGGTGATTATATACAAAGTCCGTCCTATGTCAGTTGTTCGGTGAAACATCCTTAACACGTGGTTATGATATGATCGGGCGATGGAAAATTCTACGGTGATCCCCTGTGTCAGTGATTCCTAACTTCGCTGTTAATAATAAAAAAAACAAGTTGTTTATATGTCTGATGATATACACGAGCCTTTAATTTTGTAAAGTACCAAGACGTCAAAAACCGTAACACTATATACAAGGGGGACGATTTTGGATTGGTAAACCCTTATAATATTAAGAGTTAATTACACTTATGGTCCTTCTAGTATTGGTTAAATTACGTTGCTAGTCCATAACTCTTAAAAATTATATGCTTCGTCCCTGTGGTTTTAAGTCCAAACGGCGGTGGTCCCTGTGGTCTTGGTTAAATTGCGTCGCTAGTCCCTAACTCTTAAAAATTATATGTTTCGTCCCTACGATTTTAAGTCCAAATGGCGGTGGTCCCTGTGGACTTGGTTAAATTACTTCGCTAGTCCATAACTCTTAAAAATTAAATGTTTCGTCCTTATGGTTTTAAGTCCAAACAGAGGTGATCCATGTTTAAATCAATTAACCACTAACAGTGTGTAAATGCATGTTGGAGCTCTTTTAAGGTGGCTGCCACATAGTTATTGATGGATTTATATATGTTTCACCTTACAATAAACTTAAACCTGCCTCATTTTGTTGTGCGGAAAGAAACTTGGCATGGTTATAGGAAGGACAGTAGTGAACCTAAAGATATAATGTTTAAAGTAGAGAGAACCATGAACACATTTAATAAAGTCGAGTTTGAAGTGCTCCTTAACAATGCAAATTCAGATGATCCAAAGAAGTCCATTTTCAAGATGAGAGGTTCTCCGTTCTATAGATCATGTACCATCTATAATGGCGAAACCATAGTAGCACATGTACTTCTCATATTCGCGTTAAACACAATTTGTTATGCTACAAATTAGACATTGTATTAAATGTATAGTGATCCTTAAAAATACGAGATTATGTGCATTGAATGTATAATGATTCTTGTAAATTAATTGAACAGAATTGCCAAATAACTTAAGGGGCATTTAAGGGGTTGTGTTATTGGCGAATTATTGAATGATAATTGTGATAAGGATATTAACATGACAAATGATGCATTGTTTGTTGTCTTAATACGCAGACTAGTCTTATGTACAAGCATGGGATTCGGAATGTAATTGTGCCAAGAAATAAGTTTCGACTAACCATATTCCCTGGATATGCTGATCATGATTTCATTTTTGCTTTGGCCGTGATATTTTTCTATGGTCGAAAATTGTGGATCTAAAACTAGTTTCTTATAACATATGCATAGTTCAGACCCCTTTAAGTGTACATTTCTGCTTGATGCCCTTTGGGAATACAATGAGATGCTATAATGTGATTATATATATGATCATTATGGTTACCAAGTTTATGACTCAACGATGCAGGGTCATAAATCAATTTTCCCTTTACATATGAATCTGCAAGGTTTGATCTAGTTAAAAGGAACATCCCAAGTCCAAACAATCAGTGTAATTTAAAACCACATAGACGAAACATATAACTTTTAAGAGTTATGGACTAGCGACGTAATTTAACCAAGACCACAGGGACCACCGCCGTTCGAACTTAAAACCACGGGGATGAAGCATATAATTTTTAAGAGTTAGGGACTAGCGACGTAATTTAACCAAGATTACAGGGACCACCTCCGTTTGGAGTTAAAACCACAGGGACGAAGCATATAATTTTTAACAGTTAGGGACTAGAGACGTAATTTAACCAAGATCATAGAGACCATCGGTGTAATTAACTCTAATAATAATTAAGCAGTTTTGATAAAGGGCTTCGTATAATGATCGGGTTTAGCCCAAGCCCATTTACAAGTCCAGTTCACTATTTGGCGGTTTTTAATCAAATCCATTCAATTCAAAACGGGTACCAAATCAAATACTCCGTATAATTTTCCGCCTTTTTTTTTTTTTTTTTGAAAGGCAACTATATTTTTATTAGGATCAAAACAACAGTGATACAAGGTTCTGTACAGACTCAGGAGCTTCGCAATACAAATCTATATACAGAGGGATGCAAAGATTGCATCAACATTCACACTAGACTAACTAATGTAAAAATATCGAAGGATTATTGAACCAAGAGAGCCATTCGATATGCTTCCTTTTGTGTCTTTTCGCAACCCATTCGAAAGTCTTAACTTGGATTTCGCATAACGCCATGGGCGTGTTCCAACATTTGTTTTTGAACACCATTTGATTCCTATTTTTCCACACAAGATAACAACAAGACCATATAACCGCTTGCAAGATGTCTTCATCCGTACCTTGGTTATGTTTTCCCAACAGTTGTTCCTCTAAGTTCGCAAACGAAAAAGTGCCTAACTCCCACCACTTGAATACATTTGACCACACATCTATCACTTTTTTACACGAGATAAGGCAATGATCCACCGACTCAATATCGTCGTCACAAAGTGGGCAACGAATCGAGTGTAGATCAATCCCTCTCTTATCCAATTCCATACGCACCGGAAGCCGTTTTCTCCTTGCTTTCCAAATGAATACCTCAACCTTTTTAGGTACCAAGTAATTCCTAAGCGTTTCTTTTGCGTTTGCCCCCGCATAAATTGTTTTCTCGTCAATTAAACCATTTAGCTTCTTTGAGGTAAATTTACCATTCGATGAACCATCCCATACCCAACTATCGCTGCAATCTGTGTTCATTCTCACGCCTCCAACTTTGTTGCTGACCTCCTCCAGGTGCTGTGCAGCTCTGCTCGGAATCGGCGTGAACCAGTCCCACATCACAACCGCTTTAGTGCCATCCAGCTCACTCGATCCTTTACTAACGCATCCATATTTGAGTCAAGTCTTGAGAGTCTTTGATATTTTTCAATCAACGCACCGTCCCCGAGCCAATTGTCTTTCCAGAACCGTGTAGAATTACCATCACCAATCTGCCTTGTGAATGAATTTTTGAAGTTTACGCCAAGAGAATCAATCAAATTTCCTGAAGCAATTATGTTAGACCATACGGTTTTATATGAAGAGAGTTTCCCATGAGTAACCTCACCAAGCCCGCCCTTATCCCCGTAAATGCTCGAAATGACCTTAACCCATAAGGAGTCGGTTTCGGTTTTGAACCTCCACCACCACTTACCGATTAAGGCCAAGTTTTTATTTTTAAAAGAGCCCAAGTTTAAACCACCCAACCCATAAGGACGTATAACATCATCCCATTTTACCCAAGAAATAAAAGATTTTTTCCCCTACCCACCCCAAAAAAGTAACGTCTTACACTCTCGAGTTTGTTGATCACATTTTCCGCCTTTTTAATCAAACGGTAGAAAAAGGCTGTGCCATCCTGTTATATCTATACCTCCAAACCAACAAAAATGGAATTGGAAGAAACCTTTGATGTAGACGATTCTGATCTCATTCTCCGCCCCTGCAAACACCACCGCACTACCACCACGACTGCCCCTAACACCACTGCCGCCGTTGAACTCTCTCAATCTCAAACCCTAGCTCGCTCGCAATCGAAATCTCAAACCCTAGCTCGCTCGCAATCGAATTCTCAAACCCTAGCTCTATCGCAATCGAAATCTCAAACCCTAGATACCTCACTATTGCAATCTGAAACCGTAGAATCACCTCTATTATATACGATTCCAGGTCCCGCTGGTCTAATTCAGGCTGCCAAGCTTCGTAAAAAACTCGATAACCAGGTGGAACATTCGATGGATACACAAGATTATATAAGGAAAGGGGGTGAAGATCCAGAAGAGGATGATGACTTTCAGCTTAGTCCGTGGCTCTCGGCGATTGAGTTTGCTTATCCTGATGGCGGTAATGATTAACTGTGTTTAGTTTCTGTATAGTTTATAGTTAAATTAGTTAAACTTTGTGACATTTATTAGTGTTCTTTGAGTGTAGGTAAGTCAACATTGGGCGAAATAAAGGATTATAAGAAAAACGGCAAACTTGATAAGGTATTTTTGTAAACACTTAAGTTATTGATGTTGAAAACTGCTACAAAATATTAGGAACTTAATAGTTTGAATAATGATTTTTTGTGTAATATGTTATAGTTATAGTTATTTGTATATATTTTAGATTTATGTTGAATAATTGTCACAGTATTTGTGCATTTATATTTACCGGAGTTTCTCTGGCAGTGATTCGTTGGTGACTTGGTGCTTTATCTACTAGTTTTTCGAAACTTTGTAAACTTAAAATATCTTGTCCCATTTCAACCCTTTCATATTTTGTTGCACGGGTAATTGAATAGAAGCAGACAATGTATTATGTCTACCAAGACATTTAACCAGTTAATATGGGTCTGTAATGAATATCTGCTGCAGACAAGAAGATATCGAGTCAGTAATTTACTGGTGGTTGGGTGTTGGGAGCTAATATCTTTGAATGCTACTTTAATCCCTTTTTCAATATTCTTATGGTCTGCAAAATAAGCCATTTAGTACGACAATGGAGTAGTGAATTAGTGTCTTCTACATAAGGGAGGCATTAGAGGTTACTATTACTGTTATTAGACATCTTTTCTAACTTATATTTGGTCTGTAATATGTAATAGGTTGTTGCTGTTATCAAGTCTTGTGCTCCAAATGCGCTAGGTGATCTGACGGTAGTGCTGAAAGTAAGATTCTCAATATGCTATGTTGTATATTAGTATTATTATAAATATATATTATTATTAATATATGGTTGCTTATTTGTTTTGTGCAAACTTTAGGATACTACAGGTACAATTTCTGGTACTATTCATCACAAAGTCCTTGCAGAGGCAGAGTTTGCCAAAGCTTTATGTGTAGGATCTGTTCTGATACTCCATAAGGTATGTTTATATATTTATTTGTAGCTTCATAAGCCTATACAATCAATATTTAGTCTATTGACTTGTTTTTGGCAACTTATCAGTTGTATCAACTTACATATATATTAGTTCTCTGTTATCAGGTTTCCGTATTTTCGCCATCACGATCAACTCATATACTTAACATTACTAAGAAGAATTTGGTGAAGGTACTTAAAGTTTCCTTGTAGTTTTGAATTGCTCTTTAAAAGCCAGTTTATTTGCTATCTTGGATTACTTGATGCTTTTGAAAGCCGTATTATGTTGTTGCGGATAAGGTCTATAGTTTACTTGCTATATACTTTGGAGGTTATGAATAATAAGGATTTAATCTAACTTCAGCAAATTTGCATCTTTCTTTTTCAGTTTTGTAAGACAAATTTCAGTAACAGCACTAATTGACATCTGACACTTGGCATCATATACACACACCATTACTTCATATAACCTTAGACTATTATAGTTTATAGTAACTTATAATCAGGTGGCAATCGAGGTTATAAAGGCTTTATTTTGATCTAACATCTAGTTTTGATATAACCCTAGAAATGTTGTAACCCTAGACTTTGTTGCTGAACTATTATAAAACAAGCAAGTCTGTAATATTAAGTACTCTGCTTTTATTTGATATCGAGTGATGACTCATTTTTATCTACAGGTATTTAAAAAAGATGGTGGATCAGCACAAATACAGACATCCCAGGGTTCTGGTATTTGGCCACACTTCCTTTAGCTGTATTATTAGTAGAGGTAGTAAGTCAGGTGGGTCGGGCTGTGGTTTATAAAGGATTTGGTGTTGAAACGGTTTATTTTTTGGTATGGGTCGAAGTGGGTCAGGTCTGGACGTTTCAGTTTTCCTATATATAATAACCTAACTTTCTATTTCATTTTAAATGTTTTTTTTTTTTTTTTTTTTTTTTTAAATAATTAGTGCATCAGATTTGATAAAGCAACTTGAGAGGCATGCATAAAGAATACACCTTGGGGTACTTTTGACAAATTTGACCCATTCAGTCAGTTTGAGTCATTCTCGTCTAAGGTCTTTTCTTATCATACATATCTATATAACTTTATATATCTTTTGACACCGTTTAGCTTAAAAGGTAATTTGAACCCAAATTGATTCATTTACAAGTGAACAGGTAAGTTAGTATAACCATACCTCTCATATGAGTAATTGGGTATTGCTATTGTTGTATTGTTGTGTTGTGTAAGTTAATATAAGTTTTATAGAATATCTAACAATTGTATACACACTTCAGTTCAAGATTCTGGAAGGGGGACACAAGCGATGCACAGTGAATTTTCTATGGAACTAAGATCAGAAGGAATCAATTTAAGTACTAATTGTATGAACGTCGAGCAAGAAACATATGCGATATCGTCATTTGGGAACCAAATCAGGAAGACCAGTAACCAAGGCAAAAATCAGGTGAGTGTGAAAGACAAAGAAATTTTAAAAGAAGCAGGAAGATGTGAAAATGAGCATAGAGCTATTGAAAATGTTACACAGATGACTGAAGGGAATAAAAATGGACCCAAAGGGACAGATGTAGTTCAGATTCATTTAGAACCTGCAAAAGTGGTTGCTTCATTACCGGTTTATACAGACGAACAGCTAGACATCCTCGCTGATATTGAGAATGATATGTTTTGAACTTTTGTTTGACTAGTAGAAGGAGTGTTTGTACATAGATTTTCGTTTTCTTTGTTTGCGTTTCTCTTAGTTCATCTAGGAAGGAAAAAGAATTAATGCAATAGTTCATGATCTTTTTGTGTTGTTGTCAAGAGAATGAAAATATGAAATTTGGCAATAAGAAAGATCATCTTATGACTTATGCATGGATGTCAAGATGTGTTGACTTGATAAACTGAGCCTCGATATTGTTTTTAACTTTTTATACGTACTAGTTAGTAGGTATATACTTGTAGCCTATTTGCATATCTAAACCCACATTAACAATGTCATGGAGATTGTGCTAACAGTTAACAAGAACGATACCATGAAATATTTAATTGGAACAATGCAATATGACTTCGATTAGCAATTTCATCCTAACATTGAATCAAATGAACCAGTGTTCTAATAAAAAAATAACAAACCTAAACTGAACGTACCTTTATTCTATAAAAAACTCATCAAACATAAAATAAACTGGTCAACTTATTATTCTCCTGGACTATAACAAAAATCAATAACCCTAATATCCAAAAAAATCAAATATCCGGATACTCTTTGAGTACACGCAATGACGATGAAGAAGAATATGAATTCGGATTCATAAACATTGGATCATGATTATAAAACGGAACCTGATGACTTGTTGCGCACAAGAAATCATTCGGGCCCGTTTGAAAAACCGGTGAATTATTTGGGAGAAAATAAGGATCATATCCAACCCCAACACCAACATTAACACCAACACCACTATTATTATTATGATCAACAAAACAGTTAGAATTCACTTGAGGAATATTATCATTAACACTAGCACCATGATCTTCGGTTACAACAGATGTTGATTCATTATCTTCCATAATATTCCCTCGATGGTTTCTTCGATCTTGATTATTATTAGTTTGTGTAGTAGTCTCATCGTGTTGCGGTGTATAACCGGTTAGTTTTTGAACCAATGCCATGAAATCACGCGGATGTGTATGGATCACTTTTGGTGAATGTGTGTAAATGATGACCGGACGTCGAGGTTGTTGTTGTTGTTGCGGTGGTTTGGTGGTTAGGGTGTCGGGTGAGGTGGATGAACCGGTGGAAGGGGACGGCGGAAGACGGTGGATGTTGGTGGTGATTTTGTGTAGGGTATGATTAAATGTGTTGTTGATGCCGTCATGTTGTGGTTCTTGTTTTGCATGGAAATGTGTAGGGCTCATGGTGAATTTATTATTATGGGAAGGAAAAAAGATTAAGAAAACGGTGAGTTTTGAAATGTGAGATTAATGTGAATTTATGTGGAGAAGAAGGTAGTGTTAGTTTGGGGTTTCCTATATGTGAGGTGGGTTGTTAATAAAGGAATGAATGATGGAATATAATTAGGTGTTTAGGTAGGATTAAATGAAATAACTAATCTTGTTTAATTTTAATTTATCGAGAACTGAAATTAAGATTGGAGATAAAAATGGTAAAGATTTTTCAAGTTTTGGATCATGAGTATATTTTGTTGATGAGAATTTTGGATATACGAAATTAGTTGATTGTGAATATTCGTGTATACACTTAATAAAAATAGTCTTTCTATATTTTGTTTACATTTAATTGTCCAATAACCGGTTCGTAGCGAAAACAAATGTGGTGTTTACTTTTTACGTGAAACTAGCTTATAACCCGCGCATTCGCGAGTATTTTATCATATACAAGATGTTAATAATATATTCTTAATTAAAACCTCCATTAGCATTCCGAAAACCATTTAAACCCGATTAAACGAACCAACCCACCCGTTTTGCCACTAACTAAGATAATTCGTTGTTGTACCGAAAATCATATCATTTAACTAAGCGTACGTAAAACATCATATATCAAATTTCCTACTCCATATTAATTACTCCAGCATTAGTATTGATTGAAATATTTTTGTTAGTATACAGCATAGATATATAATATGGATGGTCGAACTTAAACAAACTCAATCTTTAGGTCCAACCGTCCAATTGATATTCAACCTTGAAGTTAGTAATAAAAAACGAACTTTATTGAATTTGAAACATAAGGCCAAAATTGGAGCCCGATGTAAATCAAGTTTGTTTAAGACAGTGTGTTTTAAGATTATGGAAAATTATTATTTCTATACTGGTTAACTATATTAAAGAATTCAAGTTTACAAAGTAAAGATAGCAGAAATAGATAAACACTTAATTATATTAGATAATTCGAGGACATTGACATACATACTGGTATGAATAATAACACCTAATCAAACAAAGATACCACTATTGATAGGGAAATAAGCAAACACATTCATAAATACTACGGATATGAAACAAACAACTTAAAGAACGACAAAAAACTTCTTAATAAACAGAATTCCTAAAACACAATCAAGAAGTTGATCCACGACTTTAACTTCTCATTCGTCCTCAAGCTTCAGTATCTTCAAAGATGCAAGACTTTTTGACTCCTTTGAAGACGCGGTTGAAGACTCCAAATCAATGGAATCAGGTGGGCTTTCAGACTTACGTTTGGCCTTATCATTGTCAGGTGTAAACTCAATATCATTATTTGGAGCAGAAACATCAACAATTATAGTTGGAACATGAACATAATTACAACATCAGAATGTAATCAATCCATCCATTAGTAACTTGGTTGATAACATATTAATAATAAGTAAAGTAATTGAAATTAACATGTTCAACCTTTCAAATAATGAGTAAGTAAATTCATGTACCTTGGATTTTGGTGTTGTTTCCTCAGCTACACTTTCATTCACATCAACTTCATGATCAAATTCATTCACAGACACATCAATCACATGACTTCATTCTCATGGTTTTCAACATGAACTTCACTGTTCTCAGGTCCCAGCCTATTAGCCAGCTGATCAACAACATATTCAAGAGTTTGTGGGTCATCGGTCAAGCGGTCGACTGTATATGCAGAATAGTCGTAGTCAAGATTGAAGACCAAGACACGTGCACTTTAAAAAAACTCCTTATGCATAAGAAGCACAAAGTCATCAGGTACGAAAGTTGGATCAGCGACCTAACATTTTAAAATTGGAATAAAAGATTTATTATGTGAAAAAATGCAAGTAATAGATTGAAAGACATTAAGTAGACATCACATGGCACACACACATATAGTAGGGTCAGGAAAATAAAATATATAACCCAAATGTTTACCACATCCATCTTTGCACGTAACCAAGTGCAAGACCGCTTTAGCATTTTTGCCAAATTCTTTTCAAACAGAACGAATTAAGTGAGGTTGAACCGGTGCGATCTTTCACCCCACCACACTGGTCAAACTCATATACTGTGTCGCCACCAGATACAACACATTTGTTGCAAGCTTTTTTGCCACAAGCTAAACACATGTATGAGAGCCATCCATCTTCATTACATGGTTTAATGACCTCTGCACTGTAACAAAAGCAGAGGCATGTATGATTGAACAAAAATGTAGCATTTGAATTACACAAATAGAAGGTGTTGATAATAGTGGTATTAATTTATAAAAAAATGTAAGTAATCTATCTATTATTATGGTGTTGACACCATAAAACTTTTGTTATTATAGATAAGAGAGATTTGGAGAACTAATACCCATAATATATTTCAAATTATTTAATAGGTAACATGTTACCCGTTTTGACCCGTTATCGAGCCGCCCATTTTGCCACCTGACAAAATACTTAGATATTCTTGTATTCGCACTATTCGCCAAGAGTTTTATCTGTATAAGCACATTCCTTTAAATATTTTCAATGAATTAGGTCAACAGTTAATTTTTTAGTAAGGACATTCATAATAAGTGATGACCCATATCAAGCATATGCGAAGTATTTGGGAAAATGCAGTAAGTTGTATATTTAGAAACTTTTGTGAAACTGGCTTAACAAATCTATTTGTACACATCGATGTTTACACTGTATTTGGTATATTTACAACCTTTTTGTTATATTATTTGATTCAAATAATACATTATGAATATACAACTTTTTCATTACCAATTTAAATCATTAATATGTTGAAGTTATAAGTTGTTGT
The DNA here is from genome assembly GCF_046630445.1 of Rutidosis leptorrhynchoides. Taxonomy (NCBI): domain Eukaryota; kingdom Viridiplantae; phylum Streptophyta; class Magnoliopsida; order Asterales; family Asteraceae; genus Rutidosis; species Rutidosis leptorrhynchoides. The sequence goes on from NC_092333.1 coordinate 25,724,799, forward strand.
GCAACGCCCTACCTTAATTGAACTCTAGATCTGCTGGAAGCTGCTTATAATCCATTCTTATACTCTCTTTATTACTCGAGCTGCAAAATTTGTCAAATTACAATACATTAGAATAAGTTCAACACAGACTATGCTAGTAGTCATATTCATAATTTCATGATACATTTAAAGCTGACGGGAACTATTTAGCAATTCAAAAACAGTCTGCTAGATGTTGCACCAGTTTAAAATGGCTTAGCACATTTCATATTTGTTAGTTAGAATACACATTACAATACAAGTCCTAATAAACCAATTAAACAACTTACCCCTTAGTTAGGAGAGGCTTGTAGTCTACCATAAATTGATTTAGGTTATTGGGTATTATCAAATCTACAAAAATCGCGGTTTGCGTCCCAAGACTTCTCAATGGGAGGTCTTCCATGCCAATCTCGGTTATCAGGCTCAGCGTAGCGTGCCTGAGGCTGAGCTGGTACCTGCAACGTTGATATATAAGAGTGTTTTAACATATAGAATGAGTGAATTAAAAAATAATAGTAAGCTAGTGATGCGAGGAAGAAAAGTAGGAGATACTTACAGTTCCTTGCGATTTGGTTCAATTATGGGTCTCATCCAAAAACTCAATGACCACTTCTTCTTTAACTTTCAGTATCTCCTCGGGATGTCTAAAACCTACAATAGAAAAAAGAACCGACTTAAAGGAATCATCATCAAAATCACAACATTCTAGTGAATAATAATGTATTGCATTGTACAACCTAAGCTAAATTAAGAAAATTTAAAAGCATGTATTCATATTTATATCATCAGCTGAGTTATATTCATTTTTTAAAGATAGTTTATATATTTTTTTACATAAAAAAAAAATCTGAAACGATACTATCATAAACGGATTATACTACCACTTTTATCACCTTTTTCAAAAAATTTAAAAGTGGCTGCCGATATGAACAATATATATGAAGAAATTTAATCGACGAATCAGTTATATTAATTGGACAAAAATTGAAAATCATACAGATAAATCACATATATCATAGTATACATACCAGCTCATGACGTCCCGATCGTCATTGATATTTAATCAATGACTGTTTAGAAGTCGTCTTCCTAATTTTTTCCATATTATAAACGGATCTGGATCAACATTCATGAATTCATTATTCATTATACATCAGAAATATAATGAATTGAAATCATAGGTAGTGTATTAAATACCCGCAAATCAAATGACAAAAAATGAATGAATGTTTATGAATCGGAAGTCAAAAATAGAAGAAAAAAAATACCAATATTAATCCAGTAATCTATGCATCGATGGACAGAGGAAGCATCGATGAAGAATTTCAGAAGATCTTGAATCCAGTAGTCTATTAATCCAGTACGCTGTTGATTTAATGATCAATGGGTTCCCTGATTTCTTCAATTTTCGTATTCCTGTAAGTGATTAATGATCAATCAGTTTTTAAACAAAAACCCTAGTGAAAAGACGGATCAGAGATGTGATTTAATGGTAGGAGTTTTGGCAACGCAATCAGTTAAAACCTTCAATTCAATTGAATAACCGACGTGGGTACCAGTGTAATTTGGGAACGTAACTGCCTGCAGAAAAGCTAAATGACGCGATCAGATATTTGGACGGATCAGATATACATCAAGAAATGTGATCTAACGGTGAAAGTTTTGACATGTGTCCTTTTAGCAAAAAAAATGTCATCATAATTTTTTTCTAATTAAGGATAAGAGAGATATATAGGGTATGTTTGGCATATAGATTTTATAAGTTTTTACTTATTTATTTAATATTTAGTTTTTTTTTAACAGCGATTCGGATCACCCGAGGGGACTTTAACCACCAGTTGCGATCATATCCCGTTTTGACTATGCCGATGCAGCGATAAACCCCGCCCCCATCGCTGCGTGGGAGGAAACCTTGAAACCGATCCAAGGGCACGGCCGAGTAAAACCCCCTCCCCTTTACCCCCCAAACGATATGGGAAAGCCGGAAAGGTGTCATGGGTGGATACTTCATGGCAGAGATGAAATTATGTTTTTAATATGTAGCCAACGGGGGTCGAACTCTTGACCTCCCTTAATGGAGGTAGACCACCAACCGCTGAACCACGTCACAATTTCATTAATATTTAGTTTTTATTTAAAAACTCATATTTGATAAAAAGTTTTGTTTGATTAAAAGAAATTAAAACTTTTAGACGACGAAAAAAGCTAAAAGCTACGAGAAGTAACGTTTAACTTATAGTTTTTAGCTTATAGCTTTTGTCAATAGAATCTTTATTTAACAGATTCATCAACTCTACCAAACATTTAAATATATCTAAAAACAATCTATATAGTCTAATAAACCTCTAAAATGATATCATCATCATTAAGCTAAATTATCCTTTACTTTTCATAATGATGATGTCATAATTATATATTAATTTAATTAAAAAATAATACAAAATTTTTTATAAAAGAAAATATTAATTTCTCCTAAATTGTAATTTTATTTTTCTAAAAAAAATTTAAAAGGCATTTATTATTATTATTAATAATTATTATTATATTATATTATATTATATTATATTATATTATATTATATTATTATATTATATTATATTATACTTACATACTAAACCTCCTCCCATTTTTTGTCGTTTCAGTTTTAACGAATTGTCGCTTTGAGTTTGCGTTCACACTACAAATGGTCCTCCAACTTTCGCACAAATTACACAACAACCCCTCAACTTTACACTTTTTCAGGGGTAAAAACGTAAATTTATAATTTAATTAAAATAAAAAACCTTACTCCACCCGAATTTATAACGGGCCCTATCTTCTCGCTCGGTGCGAGTTAAATTTTTCGGAGGCCACCGTTCAACTCGAAAAAATCTCACAAACCCAACGGGACTAACTATATGCAAAACGGACATCGTTAAAAAAACACTAAATAACGGGCCCTATATTCACGCTCGGTGCGAGTTAAATTTTTCCGAGACCACCGTTCAACTCGAAATAATTTTACGAACACAACGCGACTAACTATACGCGAAACGGACATCGTTAAAAAAAATAAATATTTCGGGCTATATTACATACATATATATACATATACAACACAACTAACTATACGCGAAACGGACATCGTATATCCAAATTGGACCGCGCGTCGAATACAACCGCAGCAACGCGCGGTCAGATTGTTTCTAGTTATTATTAAAAATCTAAATATAAATATTCAACTTTGAGCGAACTTTATGTTTGTAAAATCAACGACAAGTTTCTTAGTCGGAATTCGTGGTTTCACGGGCCAATAAACTAAATGACTTTAACATTTACATTCACTTAATACCTAAAACATATCATTAAACTGTTTCGTTTAAACAAACCCGTGTTTTCACAGGTCATTTCACTAGTTAAACAATAACCAACTAAAAGTTAAAAGTTAAAATCGATAAGCTATCAAGTATAAGCTAGAAGCTATTGACTATTAGTTACCAACTAATTTTGCCAAACGTTAATATATTCAAAGGAAAGAATTATTTTTTCAAAATATATCGACTTCAAACTTCACTGATACTATATTATAAGGCGACATGAATAGAGTTAAAAATGAACGGTAGATATAATCCGATTATGCCACATACATTTAATTAAAATATTTGTCATCCCTTCTAAAAAATACATTATTCGCATACTTGTATAAATTACTCATTTATCCATCTATAACTAAGCATACATTATTAAACGATACTATTATACTAATCCGTATAACTTTTTTTAATGAGCTTGAGTCCACGTTTAATCATGTACGGAATTTTTTTTTTTTTTTTTTTTTGAAAGACCAAGTATGATATATTATATAAATAGAAAAGATTACAGAATGATACAAGATTTACATGGCTAGGATAGCCAACCTAAAAACAACCTGAGGATATACAATGAATACAACGAAGATACAAAACTCAAGAAAACTCGAAGGATCCAAGAATGTAGCTCAACCGGGATCTAAATTGTTAACTCGCGGTAACCCTAGAGAGCATGGATTAAGTAGCCATTGATGCCAATCGAGGGTGTCCCTTCGAGACCGATTATTAATCCATTCGTAAGATTTAACTTGAATTTCACTAATGATTTTCGGAGCCGCCCACGAATCGTTTCGGAACACTTTTAGGTTTCTATTTTTCCATATGTAGTATCCCGTCACCCATTCGATAGCTTGCCAAGTCTTCTTTTCTAGACCAGAGATGTTACCCCGACTCAAACCTGAAAACGAATTCTCAATACACGCGTCATTTGGGGGCGACGAACCCCACCAAACATAGATTCCCTTCCACACATCAGCAGCTAGATTACAGGACACCAAGGAATGGTGTCAGCAGCTAGATTACAAGTCACCAAATTCATATACGGATTATATTGAATTTGTTTAGCAAATCAGCTTAGGTCGAGCTTCTAATCAATTGTTCCATTTATTTTTATTTTCTTTTATTTTTTGCGCAAAAACAATAACTCTTATAACAACAGAAAAATTCATCAAAAAAAGATTAAATCCTCTAAAACATACAAAAGTACAACAAAGAATTACGAATTCGACTAGACAGAACCTTACGAGAGTTCGCAACTATACAATAGGAAACCCTTCAAACCTCTACAAGAGGGTAACCAATCTCAACGTCTACAAGAGGGTCCCCGCGCTGGTAGTTTACTGGTTGGTGGACATGTAGCATAAAGCGGTGGTAATGGGTTCAATCCCTGCCCATGCCCCTTTACATGGGTTACGCGATTTTCCTCTCACGTGTTGACCGTGGGACCGGTCGGTGTTGGGCCGCCAGAGGTTCGGTTTTACCCCCAATCTTAATGTTTTCGAAAAGATTAAAAATCATCTAATATAGCTATAAATCAACAAAAAACCTAAACAAATCTTTCATTTATATACGTAAGTTATTTTTATACGCAAGTTAATTTTATACTAATAACGCATATACATACTGTAATGAATACATAAATTTTATTATATTTATTATATTTATATTTATATAACTATAAATATAAATATAAAAGGTTGATTGAGCTCGATCATATACTTCGTAATACGGAGTAATATCAAGCGAGTCACAACCTTAGTAACTTGAGTCCAGTCAAACTCTAACTCTAACTAAATTCAGTTCGTTTGAACAAGTGTAAAAATAGATTTCAGCTCATCTAACTTTTTTATAAATCTTTTTCCCCACAATATTCATGAAACTCTTCACATTCATCACTTTTTCCAACATAGTTTCTGTAGACGATAATTCTTTGGATCTTAGGTCGCTTGAACACTAAACTAAAGGCGGAACACAATAGAATAGAGTTAAATCGAGATACGGGTCGTTTCGAGATCGAATTGGTCAAACCTAGAGCAAAAACCTAGATTAGATCGACTCCTAGACGATATATTTCGGTGGTATTCGGTGTTAGGGTTCTCTGGAGACGACAAACTACGACTTGGAACAAAAGGGACGAGTAACCTCTTCAAAGAAGTCTAATCCCGTATATATACTGCAAGTCAGACACACTCGGTCGAGTGTGTCTGTCAGTCGGTCGACTGACTTACACAGTCGGTCGAGTGTGTACACACTCGGTCGACTGTGTGCAGTTTAACATATTGATTATTTAATTAATTAAGAACGCACAATCACCATAGTAATCAATAGTCACTAGTAAACAACATTATTACATAACCGAATGTACTAAACGTAATAATAAACTACGGCTGGGGATTCATGCACCAACAAACCCCCCCTAAGACCTAGCCGTAGAACAGAAAAATTCGATTATCAATCAGTAAACGGATCTGTCACCCAGTTCTTCAAATAGCAAAGTTTCACAACCCTGCAGTACTGTTCAGCCTGCACACGATTTTCTGGGCGATACAGCATCCGATTGTAGTAAAGGGTAAACATATCTTCCTCACAGCAGTTTCGCAACCAAACTGGATCTAGAACCCTTATACTATCATTTTCATCTCCACCATCCTTGTCTAACACAATAACTGCTTCCTCTGAGCGTTCATCATAATACCACCAACGAAAACGAGGACTGAAGTGCTGCGGCATCTTTCTCAAAGGAACCTTCTGCATATACTTCACAGGTTTATATTTTACTATCTTCCTTCTATCCCCTGTTTTCTTGTTCGTTCGATAAGAAATCTTCGGAAACTGAGGACGAAAACCTAAGAAATTAGGTGAATGATATGATCTCCTTATCTTGCGAACCAAAACATCAGGAATTCCACTATAATCCTGATACAACATCTTAAGCCTGGCCACCTGCATAAACTCAAAATAAGGTAACGTTTTGAATTCATATGGAGACTTGATATAATCCACTCCATATTCTTTCTTGATCGCATACATATCAAATTCTTTAATATAGGCCCAGGCTATGATCTTTCCTTTAGCACGTAAACTTTCACAGTGCTCGATAAACTTCAAAAACTGTGGCTCTGCTTCAGGTTTCATCACATACTTCCTAATCCGCATCAGAATCTTCCATTCTTCTTCCAACATTTCAACCTTCTCTTTGTTGATCTTCATCGGCAAGAAACCTTCTGGTAACACACTTTCTTGTTCCTTCTGTTCCTTTTCTTTACATTTTCTGTTCAAAAGCTCATCATTCATCTCAAAATAATCAGCAAAAGTTGAAAGATCATCACCAACGCCTTCATAACGAAGATAAGGCTCAGTTGGCTCATCCTCAATAACAACCTCATAAAAGCTGTTATCACTTTCACCAAAAGCATCAGTATCACTCATTTCATCATCAAAATTCTGAGCTCCTAATGTCGAAGCCTCAGTTGCAGCTTTTGATGTAGCGTCAGCAGATTCCTTAGCTTCTCGATCTAGACGCTCCATCAATTCCTGCTCAGTTTCGGTCAGATCCGGAGGGATCTCCCCTTCTTCTAAATCAGTGTAAACAGTTGTATGATTAAGACGATCCTGCATAGCTAAAAATTCAGAAACTGTTATAACTTGAAGAGGAGTTACATACAGCGGGTTATCCTCAGTGTAGCCTTTAGCAACTTCAACAGCTCTGTCCTCTTCTGCCTCACCAAAAGTACCAAATGGATCTGGTTCATCATCCTCTTCTTCAACCACAATCCTCTTCTCCCATTCGTTCAATCTATCCGTCAGATCTTTGTTTTGTGTCCGAAGAGATAAAATTTCTCCAGCCTGACTTTCCATATTTTTCTCCAGCTCACCAATCTTCAAACTCAATGCAGACATTTCAGATGTTGTCTTCTTCTTATCTTCATCAACGGCCTTTTGGAACTTAGCAAAATCCGCAGACAACTGAATCAACTTTCGGTTAACAATTCCTGTCATATCACCTACAGTAGTCTCTGAGCGTTGAGAAGTTTGAACTTGCTGAGAAGAGATAGTTTGTTGTAGTTGAGTGGGAGGAGCTTGAGTAGACCCACCAGTAGTTGTGTAGTGACCCGAACTTTTCTATGTTTATATATATTAATTGAGATTGATATTTACATGATTAAATGTTTCCAACATGTTAAGCAATCAAACTTGTTAAGACTTGATTAATTGAAATATGTTTCATATAGACAATTGACCACCGAAGTTGACCGGTGATTCACGAACGTTAAAACTTGTAAAAACTATATGATGACATATATATGGATATATATATATATAGTTAACATGATACTATGATAAGTAAACATATCATTAAGTATATTAACAATGAACTACATATATAAAAACAAGACTACTAACTTAATGATTTTTAAACGAGACATATATGTAACGATTATCGTTGTAAAGACATTTAATGTATATATATATCATATTAAGAGATATTCATACATGATAATATCATGATAATATAATAATTTAAAATCTCATTTGATATTATAAACATTGGGTTAACAACATTTAACAAGATCGTTAACCTAAAGGTTTCAAAACAACACTTACATGTAACGACTAACGATGACTTAACGACTCAGTTAAAATGTATATACATGTAGTGTTTTAATATGTATTTATACACTTTTGAAAGACTTCAATACACTTATCAAAATACTTCTACTTAACAAAAATGCTTACAATTACATCCTCGTTCAGTTTCATCAACAAGTCTACTCGTATGCACCCGTATTCGTACTCGTACAATACACAGCTTTTAGATGTATGTACTATTGGTATATACACTCCAATAATCAGCTATTAGCAGCCCATGTGAGTCACATAACACATGTGGGAACTATCATTTGGCAACTAGCATGAAATATCTCATAAAATTACAAAAATATGAGTAATCATTCATGACTTATTTACATGAAAACAAAATTACATATCCTTTATATCTAATCCATACACCAACGACCAAAAACACCTACAAACACTTTCATTCTCCAATTTTCTTCATCTAATTGATCTCTCTCAAGTTCTATCTTCAAGTTCTAAGTGTTCTTCATATATTCTACAAGTTCTAGTTACATAAAATCAAGAATACTTTCAAGTTTGCTAGCTCACTTCCAATCTTGGAAGGTGATCATCTAACCTCAAGAAATCTTTGTTTCTTACAGTAGGTTATCATTCTAATACAAGGTAATAATCATATTCAAACTTTGGTTCAATTTCTATAACTATAACAATCTTATTTCAAGTGATGATCTTACTTGAACTTGTTTTCGTGTCATGATTCTGCTTCAAGAACTTCGAGCCATCCAAGGATCCGTTGAAGCTAGATCCATTTTCTCTTTTCCAGTAGGTTTATCCAAGGAACTTAAGGTAGTAATGATGTTCATAACATCATTCGATTCATACATATAAAGCTATCTTATTCGAAGGTTTAAACTTGTAATCACTAGAACATAGTTTAGTTAATTCTAAACTTGTTCGCAAACAAAAGTTAATCCTTCTAACTTGACTTTTAAAATCAACTAAACACATGTTCTATATCTATATGATATGCTAACTTAATGATTTAAAACCTGGAAACACGAAAAACACCGTAAAACTAGATTTACGCCGTCGTAGTAACACCGTGGGCTGTTTTGGGTTAGTTAATTAAAAACTATGATAAACTTTGATTTAAAAGTTGTTATTCTGAGAAAATGATTTTTATTATGAACATGAAACTATATCCAAAAATTATGGTTAAACTCAAAGTGGAAGTATGTTTTCTAAAATGGTCATCTAGACGTCGTTCTTTCGACTGAAATGACTACCTTTACAAAAATGACTTGTAACTTATTTTTCCGACATTAAACCTATACTTTTTCTGTTTAGATTCATAAAATAGAGTTCAATATGAAACCATAGCAATTTGATTCACTCAAAACGGATTTAAAATGAAGAAGTTATGGGTAAAACAAGATTGGATAATTTTTCTTATTTTAGCTACGTGAAAATTGGTAACAAATCTATTCCAACCATAACTTAATCAACTTGTATTGTATATTATGTAATCTTGAGATACCATAGACACGTATACAATGTTTCGACCTATCATGTCGACACATCTATATATATTTCGGAACAACCATAGACACTCTATATGTGAATGTTGGAGTTAGCTATACAGGGTTGAGGTTGATTCCAAAATATATATAGTTTGAGTTGTAATCAATACTGAGATACGTATACACTGGGTCGTGGATTGATTCAAGATATTATTTATCGATTTATTTCTGTACATCTAACTGTGGACAACTAGTTGTAGGTTACTAACAAGGACAGCTGACTTAATGAACTTAAAACATCAAAATGTATTAAAAGTGTTGTAAATATATTTTGAACATACTTTGATAAATATGTACATATTTGTTATAGGTTCGTGAATCGACCAGTGGCCAAGTCTTACTTCCCGACGAAGTAAAAATCTATGAAAGTGAGTTATAGTCCCACTTTTAAAATCTAATATTTTTGGGATGAGAATACATGCAGGTTTTATAAATGATTTACAAAATAGACACAAGTACGTGAAACTACATTCTATGATTGAATTATCGAAATCGAATATGCCCCTTTTTATTAAGTCTGGTAATCTAAGAATTAGGGAACAGACACCCTAATTGACGCGAATCCTAAAGATAGATCTATTGGGCCTAACAAACCCCATCCAAAGTACCGGATGCTTTAGTACTTCGAAATTTATATCATATCCGAAAGGTGTCCCGGAATGATGGGGATATTCTTAAATATGCATCTTGTTAATGTCGGTTACCAGGTGTTCACCATATGAATGATTTTTATCTCTATGTATGGGATGTGTATTGAAATATGAAATCTTGTGGTCTATTATTATGATTTGATAATATATAGGTTAAACCTATAACTCACCAACATTTTTGTTGACGTTTTAAACATGTTTATTCTCAGGTGATTATTAAGAGCTTCCGCTATCGCATACTTAAATAAGGACGAGATTTGGAGTCCATGCTTGTATGATATTGTGTAAAAACTGCATTCAAGAAACTTATTTCATTGTAACATATTTGTATTGTAAACCATTATGTAATGGTCGCGTGTAAACAGGATATTTTAGATTATCATTATTTGATAATCCACGTAAAGCTTTTTAAACCTTTATTGATGAAATAAAGGTTATGGTTTGTTTTAAAATGAATGCAGTCTTTGAAAAACGTCTCATATAGAGGTCATAACCTCGCAACGAAATCAATTAATATGGAACGTTTTTAATCAATAAGAACGGGACATTTCAGTTGGTATCCGAGCGTTGGTCTTAGAGAACCAGAATTTTGCATTAGTGTGTCTTATCGAGTTTGTTAGGATGCATTAGTGAGTCTGGACTTCGACCGTGTTTACTTGAAAAATGATTGCTTAACAAATTTTGTTGGAAACTATATATTTTTAACATGTGAATATTATGTGATATATTAATCTCTTAACGCGTTTGATATTATGTGATAGATGTCTACCTCTAGAACAAGTCCCATTGACTCACCTAATAATAATGAAGAGTCAAATGTAAATTGGAATGATTCGTGGACTGATTCACAAGTTCCCGAAGAGGAACCGGAAGAAGAGTCGGAACCGGAAGTAGAATCGGAACCGGAAGAAGAATCGGAACTGGATGAAGAAATAGAACCGGTGGGGGAAATAATAAAACGGTTAAGTAAAAGAAAATCCTCAACCAACCGACCAAGGTTAATTATGGTCAATGGTGTTTCCGCCAAGGAAGCAAAATATTGGGAGGATTACCAATTCTCCGATGAATCGGATTCCGACGAGAATTCCGATGATGTTATAGAAATTACCCCAACTGAATTTAAAAAGACAAAAGAAAATAATAAGGGAAAGGGCATAAAAATAGAGAAATCTAATTCCAACCCCGATGAACTTTATATGTATCGTCAACCCCCGAAGTCCTTAAGTTGTAACAATGACCCGGGAACCTCTAAACCACCAGGTTTTTCTAAACCAATGTGGAAAACGACGGCTCGTATTAGGGGAACATCATATATCCCTAGAAACTTGGCAAAACGAACCAAAACCGAAGAAGAAGAAACAAGCGAGTCGGAATAAGATAGTTGTATTCGTGTGGTGTAATATATGTAATATAGTGTGCTTATGCATTATGATATATGTAAAAATTGCTTGTATTAATAAGTATTTTTTTTATGAATCTAACTCTTGTCTATTTTACAGTATAAAAACACAAAATGGATAGACAACCCAATATTTTAAGAGACCTACCCAGAGACATGATTGATGAAATCTTGTCTAGAGTCGGTCAGAATTCTTCGGCACAACTGTTTAAGGCGAGATCAGTTTGTAAGATATTCGAAGAACGTTCCAAGAATGCCTTGGTTTATAAAAGGCTTTCGTTCGAAAGATAGGGGATATCACATTGGGAAATCCATAAGTTACGATGTGTTTACTTTGACGCATATATTGCGGGGAACCCAAATGCTATTTTATGCAATGGGTTAAGAAATTATTTTGACTCAATATATCCAAATATTGGACTTCGTGATTTAGAAAAAGCGGCTAACATGCAACATAAAGAAGCATGTTATGCTTACGGATTAGTAATGTTCGCTTCTCACCAAAGTGAGAACAAGAACATCGGGCTACAACTATTAAACAAAACGTTTCCACAAGTGACGGAGTCGATAATTGGGGTAAGAAATGAGGTTTTTAGATTGTTACGGGACTGTTGGACATTACGTAACCCTCGTCCCTTTGACGACGTTACAACACGCTGTCTTATCAACGGCCATAACGGTTATGTTCCACAAGACCAAGGATGGGAAGTAATCCTAGTAAAACCAGAATGCATGACTTGTTTCTGGACGTATGAATTACGTGTCTTTATTGCCTTTGCTGAACGACTTGTGTACTAGCTAGAATTATCTTCACAACCATCTTGTATCAAATTTATTGTGTGCTATATTTCATGCTATATGTAAAATAAGCGGTATTGTAAGTTTGTAAAATATTGTGTAAAAGTTTGAACGCGAAATATTATTATAATCAGTTTTTCATATAGAATTGTAGTAGTTGAATTGTATATTAGCTACTAAGTATGAACTTAACGGGTAGGTACTACCCGAATTTAAACTTATAAAACGCTAATATGAAGAAAAAGCTTTTATAAATGAGTTCATATTATGCTACGAAATACTATTAACTACTCTTAATATTCTGTATGATTAACTTATTCCATTTGACTATTTTGAAGGAAATGGCACCGACTACTCGACACACCGTGAATATGAATGAAGAGGAATTCCGTACTTTTCTAGCTTCAAACATAGCCGCAGTACAGGCTGCGCTACATACCAACAATAACCTTGGATCTAGCAGTACAGGAAATCGTGTAGGATGCACCTACAAAGAATTCACTGCCTGCAAACCTTTGGAATTTGATGGAACCGAAGGACCGATCGGATTGAAACGGTGGACCGAGAAGGTCGAATCGGTGTTTGCCATAAGTAAGTGTACTGAAGAGGACAAAGTGAAGTACGCTACGCATACCTTCACAGGTTCTGCGTTAATATGGTGGAATACCTATCTAGAGCAAGTGGGACAAGACGATGCGTACGCACTACCGTGGTCAGCATTCAAGCACTTGATGAACGAGAAGTACCGTCCCAGAACTGAGGTCAATAAGCTCAAGACAGAACTTAGAGGGTTACGAACCTAAGGATTTGATATTACCACGTACGAAAGACGATTCACAGAATTGTGCCTATTGTGTCCGGGAGCATTCGAAGATGAGGAAGAGAAGATCGACGCGTTTGTGAAAGGATTACCAGAAAGAATCCAAGAAGATATAAGTTCACACGAGCCCGCCTCCATACAACAGGCATGTAGAATGGCTCACAAAGTAGTGAACCAGATTGAAGAAAGAATTAAAGAACAGACTGCTGAAGAGGCCAATGTGAAGCAAGTCAAAAGAAAGTGGGAGGAAAACGGTGATAAGAATCACCAATACAACAACAACAACAGCAATTACAACAATAATCGCAACAATTATCCCAACAATCGCAACATCAATCGCAACTACAACAAACGGCCCAACAACAACAACAACAACAACAACAACAACAACAGCAACTACAACAATCATTCCAACAACAATAATAACCGCAACAACAACAACAATCAGAAGCAGCTATGCCAAAGGTGTGAAAAGTATCACTCGGGGTTCTGCACCAAATTTTGCAACAAGTGTAAAAGAAATGGTCATAGCGCGGCGAAGTGTGAGGTCTACGGACCAGGGGTTAATAGAACGAAAGGAACAAATGGTATCGGAACGAGTAATGGCGGAGCAAGTAGTGTCGGAGCAAGTTATGCCAATGTAGTTTGTTATAAATGTGGAAAATCGGGCCACATTATTAGAAATTGCCCGAACCAGGAGAACACGAATGGACAAGGCCGCGGAAGAGTTTTCAATATTAATGCGGCAGAGGCACAGGAAGACCCAGAGCTTGTTACAGGTACATTTCTTATTGACAATAAATCTGCTTACGTTTTATTTGATTCGGGTGCGGATAGAAGCTATATGAGTAGAGATTTTTGTGCTAAATTAAGTTGTCCATTGACGCCTTTGGATAGTAAATTTTTACTCGAATTAGCAAATGGTAAATTAATTTCAGCAGATAATATATGTCGGAATCGAGAAATTAAACTGGTTAGTGAAACATTTAAGATTGATTTGATACCAGTAGAGTTAGGGAGTTTTGATGTGATAATCGGTATGGACTGGTTGAAAGAAGTGAAAGCAGAGATCGTTTGTTACAAAAATGCACTTCGCATTATACGAGAAAAAGAAAAACCCTTAATGGTGTACGGAGAAAAGGGCAACACGAAGCTACATCTTATTAGTAATTTGAAGACACAAAAACTAATAAGAAAAGGTTGCTATGCTGTTCTAGCACACGTCGAGAAAGTACAAACTGAAGAAAAGAGCAACAATGATGTTCCCATTGCAAAAGAATTTCCCGATGTATTTCCGAAAGAATTACCGGGATTACCCCCACATCGATCCATTGAATTTCAAATAGATCTTGTACCAGGAGCTGCACCAATAGCTCGTGCTCCTTACAGACTCGCACCCAGCGAGATGAAAGAACTGCAAAGCCAATTACAAGAACTTTTAGAGCGTGGTTTCATTCGACCAAGCACATCACCGTGGGGAGCTCCTGTTTTGTTTGTCAAGAAGAAAGATGGTACATTCAGGTTATGTATCGACTACCGAGAGTTGAACAAACTTACCATCAAGAACCGCTACCCACTACCGAGAATCGATGACTTATTTGATCAACTACAAGGCTCGTCTGTTTATTCAAAGATTGACTTACGTTCCGGGTATCATCAAATGCGGGTGAAAGAAGATGATATTCCAAAGACTGCTTTCAGAACACGTTACAGTCATTACGAGTTTATGGTCATGCCATTTGGTTTAACTAATGCACCAGCTGTGTTCATGGACCTTATGAACCTAGTGTGTGGACCATACCTTGACAAGTTTGTCATTGTTTTCATTGATGACATACTTATTTACTCAAAGAATGACCAAGAACACGGTGAACATTTGAGAAAGGTGTTAGAAGTATTGAGGAAGGAAGAATTGTACGCTAAGTTTTCAAAGTGTGCATTTTGGTTGGAAGAAGTTCAATTCCTCGGTTACATACTGAACAAAGAAGGTATTAAGGTGGATCCGGCAAAGATAGAAACTGTTGAAAAGTGGGAAACTCCGAAAACTCCGAAACACATATGCCAGTTTTTAGGACTAGCTGGTTACTACAGAAGGTTCATCCAAGACTTTTCCAGAATAGCAAAACCCTTGACTGCATTAACGCATAAAGGGAAGAAATTTGAATGGAATGATGAATAAGAGAAAGCGTTTCAGTTATTGAAGAAAAAGCTAACTACGGCACCTATATTGTCATTGCCTGAAGGGAATGATGATTTTGTGATTTATTGTGATGCATCAAAGCAAGGTCTCGGTTGTGTATTAATGCAACGAACGAAGGTGATTGCTTATGCGTCTAGACAATTGAAGATTCACGAACAAAATTATACGACGCATGATTTGGAATTAGGCGCGGTTGTTTTTGCATTAAAGACTTGGAGGCACTACTTATATGGGGTCAAAAGTATTATATATACCGACCACAAAAGTCTTCAACACATATTTAATCAGAAACAACTAAATATGAGGTATCGTAGGTGGATTGAATTATTGAATGATTACGACTTTGAGATTCGTTACCACCCGGGGAAGGCAAATGTGGTAGCCGATGCCTTGAGCAGGAAGGACAGAGAACCCATTCGAGTAAAATCTATGAATATAATGATTCATAATAACCTTACTACTCAAATAAAGGAGGCGCAACAAGGAATTTTAAAAAAGGGAAATTTAAAGGATGAAATACCCAAAGGATCGGTGAAGCATATTAATATTCGGGAAGACGGAACCCGGTATAGGGCTGAAAGGATTTGGGTACCAAAATTTGGAGATATGAGAGAAATAGTACTTAGAGAAGCTCATAAAACCAGATACTCAATACATCCTGGAACGGGGAAGATGTACAAGGATCTCAAGAAACATTTTTGGTGGCCGGGTATGAAAGCCGATGTTGCTAAATACGTAGGAGAATGTTTGACTTGTTCTAAGGTCAAAGCTGAGCATCAGAAACCATCAGGTCTACTTCAACAACCCAAAATCCCGGAATGGAAATGGGAAAACATTACCATGGATTTCATCACTAAATTGCCAAGGACTGCAAGTGGTTTTGATACTATTTGGGTAATAGTTGATCGTCTCACTAAATCAGCACACTTCCTGCCAATAAGAGAAGATGACAAGATGGAGAAGTTAGCACGACTGTATTTGAAGGAAGTCGTCTCCAGACATGGAATACCAATCTCTATTATCTCTGATAGGGATGGCAGATTTATTTCAAGATTCTGGCAGACATTACAGCAAGCATTAGGAACTCGTCTAGACATGAGTACTGCCTATCATCCACAAACTGATGGGCAGAGCGAAAGGACGATACAAACGCTTGAAGACATGCTACGAGCATGTGTTATTGATTTCGGAAACAGTTGGGATCGACATCTACCGTTAGCAGAATTTTCCTACAACAACAGCTACCATTCAAGCATTGAGATGGCGCCGTTTGAAGCACTTTATGGTAGAAAGTGCAGGTCTCCGATTTGTTGGAGTGAAGTAGGGGATAGACAGATTACGGGTCCGGAGATTATACAAGAAACTACCGAGAAGATCATCCAAATTCAACAACGGTTGAAAACCGCCCAAAGTCGACAAAAGAGCTACGCTGACATTAAAAGAAAAGATATAGAATTTGAAATTGGAGAGATGGTCATGCTTAAAGTTGCACCTTGGAAAGGCGTTGTTCGATTTGGTAAACGAGGGAAATTAAATCCAAGGTATATTGGACCATTCAAGATTATTGATCGTGTCGGACCAGTAGCTTACCGACTTGAGTTACCTCAATAACTCGCGGCTGTACATAACACTTTCCACGTCTCGAATTTGAAGAAATGTTTTACTAAAGAAGATCTCACTATTCCGTTAGATGAAATCCAAATCAACGAAAAACTTCAATTCATCGAAGAACCCGTCGAAATAATGGATCGTGAGGTTAAAAGACTTAAGCAAAACAAGATACTAATTGTTAAGGTTCGATGGAATGCTCGTAGAGGACCCGAGTTCACCTGGGAGCGTGAAGATCAGATGAAGAAGAAATACCCGCATCTATTTCCAGAAGATTCGTCAACACCTTCAACAGCTTAAAATTTCGGGACGAAATTTATTTAACGGGTAGGTACTGTAGTGACCCGAACTTTTCCATGTTTATATATATTAATTGAGATTGATCATCTAACCTCAAGAAATCTTTGTTTCTTACAGTAGGTTATCATTCTAATACAAGGTAATAATCATATTCAAACTTTGGTTCAATTTCTATAACTATAACAATCTTATTTCAAGTGATGATCTTACTTGAACTTGTTTTCGTGTCATGATTCTGCTTCAAGAACTTCGAGCCATCCAAGGATCCGTTGAAGCTAGATCCAATTTCTCTTTTCCAGTAGGTTTATCCAAGGAACTTAAGGTAGTAATGATGTTCATAACATCATTCGATTCATACATATAAAGCTATCTTATTCGAAGGTTTAAACTTGTAATCACTAGAACATAGTTTAGTTAATTCTAAACTTGTTCGCAAACAAAAGTTAATCCTTCTAACTTGACTTTTAAAATCAACTAAACACATGTTCTATATCTATATGATATGCTAACTTAATGATTTAAAACCTGGAAACACGAAAAACACCGTAAAACTAGATTTACGCCGTCGTAGTAACACCGTGGGCTGTTTTGGGTTAGTTAATTAAAAACTATGATAAACTTTGATTTAAAAGTTGTTATTCTGAGAAAATGATTTTTATTATGAACATGAAACTATATCCAAAAATTATGGTTAAACTCAAAGTGGAAGTATGTTTTCTAAAATGGTCATCTAGACGTCGTTCTTTCGACTGAAATGACTACCTTTACAAAAATGACTTGTAACTTATTTTTCCGAGATTAAACCTATACTTTTTCTGTTTAGATTCATAAAATAGAGTTCAATATGAAACCATAGCAATTTGATTCACTCAAAACGGATTTAAAATGAAGAAGTTATGGGTAAAACAAGATTGGATAATTTTTCTCATTTTAGCTACGAGAAAATTGGTAACAAATCTATTCCAACCATAACTTAATCAACTTGTATTGTATATTATGTAATCTTGAGATACCATAGACACGTATACAATGTTTCGACCTATCATGTCGACACATCTATATATATTTCGGAACAACCATAGACACTCTATATGTGAATGTTGGAGTTAGCTATACAGGGTTGAGGTTGATTCCAAAATATATATAGTTTGAGTTGTGATCAATACTGAGATACGTATACACTGGGTCGTGGATTGATTCAAGATATTATTTATCGATTTATTTCTGTACATCTAACTGTGGACAACTAGTTGTAGGTTACTAACAAGGACAGCTGACTTAATGAACTTAAAACATCAAAATGTATTAAAAGTGTTGTAAATATATTTTGAACATACTTTGATAAATATGTACATATTTGTTATAGGTTCGTGAATCGACCAGTGGCCAAGTCTTACTTCCCGACGAAGTAAAAATCTATGAAAGTGAGTTATAGTCCCACTTTTAAAATCTAATATTTTTGGGATGAGAATACATGCAGGTTTTATAAATGATTTACAAAATAGACACAAGTACGTGAAACTACATTCTATGGTTGAATTATCGAAATCGAATATGCCCCTTTTTATTAAGTCTGGTAATCTAAGAATTAGGGAAAAGACACCCTAATTGACGCGAATCCTAAAGATAGATCTATTGGGCCTAACAAACCCCATCCAAAGTACCGGATGCTTTAGTACTTCAAAATTTATATCATATCCGAAAGGTGTCCCAGAATGATGGGGATATTCTTAAATATGCATCTTGTTAATGTCGGTTACCAGGTGTTCACCATATGAATGATTTTTATCTCTATGTATGGGATGTGTATTGAAATATGAAATCTTGTGGTCTATTATTATGATTTGATAATATATAGGTTAAACCTATAACTCACCAACATTTTTGTTGACGTTTTAAGCATGTTTATTCTCAGGTGATTATTAAGAGCTTCCGCTGTCGCATACTTAAATAAGGACGAGATTTGGAGTCCATGCTTGTATGATATTGTGTAAAAACTGCATTCAAGAAACTTATTTCATTGTAACATATTTGTATTGTAAACCATTATGTAATGGTCGCGTGTAAACAGGATATTTTAGATTATCATTATTTGATAATCTACGTAAAGCTTTTTAAACCTTTATTGATGAAATAAAGGTTATGGTTTGTTTTAAAATGAATGCAGTCTTTGAAAAACGTCTCATATAGAGGTCATAACCTCGCAACGAAATCAATTAATATGGAACGTTTTTAATCAATAAGAACGGGACATTTCAAGTTGGACCAGTCTGAGCAACCTTCGGCTGGGACTTTGTTGTGGAAGACGAACTTCCATCTTTAACCAAAATCTTCAAACGTTTCTGTCTCCCTCTTGTTGACACCTTGGGAGCTTCAGCTAACTTTCGTTTCACTAAAACTTGACTATCATCAAGCGCTGTTACATCATTTTCATCAATCAATCGAGGACCAGTTTGTTTTGGTGGAGGCTGATTCACCTCTTCTTCACCTGCAACAGTAATATCAGTCTCATCCCCTGAATTACTGTTTTCATGTCGGCAACTCAAGCCTTCTGGACACACGTAGTTCTCATTAACCAGATGACCAATCAATCCTTTCTTCGGTACTTCCACTCGGCTCTGCAAAAACCTGTTAAAAGATTAATCATTTAAATGATTCTGCTTTAGTTCATCCTCAGGTATCTTTACCAACCCTTGAACCTGCTTCTCTAGCATAATCTGAAGAAACCTCGGGAACACCAGATGAACTTTTCTCTTCACGTTTAGAACCATCGCATCAAATATCACCTGTGAAAAGTTAAAAGCAGCGTTCAAAACCAACGCAACAAACATAGAGCTGTACTTTGCTGTCATCTCATCAAAACCTCCTTGCATCGGGCTCAAACATCTAAGAAGAACGTATGTAAAGTATCGATACTGCCTTGGAAGTTTCGTACATTTAACAGCTTTGGTTATATCACCAGTATAACCACACCTCTTTAAACACCTTCTAACCTTCAAAATCGGCAAATCAGTTGGCATATCATCATTGTCCGGAAACCCTAAATCTTCCCTGATAGTCTGTGCAGAAATACGAACAATCGTGTTGTTGATAGAACTCATTATCACCTTCTTGTTATCTTCAGTAACAACTTGGGCAACCTCCCAGAATTTTCTCTGATGAGAATAATACGGAGTGCACTCAGCAGTAATAGCTTTAAAGATCCTGGAACGTTTCAAGAAAGCAATGATCGGACCAAAACCTCCTCTTTGGGCCTCTGAACCCTTTTCATCAACACACGCAAGTACGTTTGTATCTTCTCGACCAATCAGACCCGGTAACTCAGAAGATAATGGGATTCGTGGTTCACATTCTTCATCAGACATCTGCTGTTGTTCTTGAGACATAGTGAGTAGCTGAAAAACACTCAAAACAACATAACGAATAAGCATTTACCTCCATGTATCATGGGGTATCTAATGAATTATATGAATCAATGAATTAACAAACATAACAAACACATTAAATAAAGCACACAGTCTCGTCATCCAGAAGTTATTGTTTATTACACACCATAGTATTAAGGCTAACAAGCTAGCCTAATCAAATGACAAAACAACCATAAATAAACATAAGCACATGAAATCATAAGCATGAGAACTATCCTTCAATAACTTCCTCTGGAACCTGATTCCATTCATAATTCGTGTCCTCATCCAGATCAATCTCATCAAACAAATGATTTAAAAGAACTGCATAAGGAAATGGTTTTTCCTCATCGTCCAAAGTATCCTTCATGACATTAATGACTATCTGACCAAAATTCACCTTGATACGTTCCATAAGACAGTACAATAGAACAGCCTCAGTACCAGATAGTAAATCATCATGAGGATCTCTAAACACCATATTTCTTTTGATAATTCTCATGTTAAGCATTAAGTCATCCCTAACATTGCTCCCTCTGACCTCAATTCTGCTAGAACCAATTACATATCCTGGCTTAGTGATGTGAGAAGCCACCCCACCAGCATCAAACTTGCTAGAAATCTTCCTAAGATCTTTACTAGAGCAGTAAATCTTGGCTCCCCAGTAATTCAATAGAAGGTTATCTGCAAAGTCATCTATGGTCCACTTATAGTCAACACCAAAGAAATTAGCCTGAACATGCTTCTTCTCTATGGTCACACTAGAATAGAACTATTGGATTAGCTTAGGACAGTAATGATTCCCAATCTGTAGAAACGTCAAGCAATCTAAACCTTTTCACTGATCCTTCGTGAACTGTGTTGCAACAACTTTGGTCTCTACGAGGATATGCCTATGTTCGGCCAATGCTTTCCTACGTTCCAGATCATACTTCCAAGTTCCACTTAACCTACTACTTGGACCTGACATTCTAAAAGCAAAACTATGCAACACTTTCAGTTTAAACATGATATCATAACAAAACAATCAAAAATAGCAAAATCTTAAAAATTAGGGTTTCTATACACTCGGTCGAGTGTGGATACACACACGGTCGTGTGTGATTTGGAACGGTCGAATGTGTGGACTCACTCGGTCGAGTGTGTCTCACACTCGGTCGATCGTGTTCATCAGTCTGAGACCTCCAATTTTCCAAATCGATCAAATCTGTTGATTTTGCTTCAAGATCTGGTCACAATAACATCTAAGCAGGCCGACTAACAAGTTCATAGTATCAATTATAACAGATTAAGTCTTAACATCGTTCGATTTGAGTTTTGCACTTCGAATATAAAATTAAAGATTATGAACAAACTAAAACAAGTTAGAATACCTAGTTAGTGGCGCTGTAATCACAAGAGAAAGATGTAGGTAAAAAGCACGATCAAAAACTCCTTCTTTAGCTTCGAAAAATCTAGGTAAAATCCGCTCAAAAACACCAAAGTGTTCTGAGCCGTTCGAGACCCCAGTCCATTTATACTCACAGACACACTCGGTCGAGTGTGTATCTCACTCGGCCGTGCGAGTATACATACTCGGTCGAGTGTGTTATAAACACAACTCATTATTTAAAACTTGATCGGTCGAGTAATTGACACATGCGGTCGTGTGTGTACACTTACTCGGTCGAGTGTGTAGCCTCAATCGGTCGTCTGTCTTTAGGGCGTACAACTTAGGAAATTTCGATTTCAATTTCACAAACCCTTACCTATTCCACCCCCCTGGGACTGATCTCCACAGTATATATTTAACACGCTTTGTACCTTTATGTTCCAAACAACTTGGTTTCAAAATTAACTAAAAATATAGAATTCCTTTTACAGTAAACCTTTCCGAGAACTGAGTTGCTTGACTTAATACACTAAACAAAGATGCACATGCAGCTAATCTAATTCATGTAATCAAATATGGACTCTCCAGATAGGAAAGCATATGCAAATTCATAAAGCAAACTACTGTACAAGATCCAGCATATCATGATTAGTAATATTATAGCCGACATATTCTGTAAAACATCTTCTAACATCAGTCTCATAGCAGACAGATAAATGAGGTTATCAGCATAAGAATAAATAATACTACTTATCATGAAGCCCAGTACGAAAATCATAACACATGTTTTTATGAGTTAACATATCACACTGATTTAATCTTATGATTCGGGGATCAGAACTGAACTAAATTGACATGTAATTTCACGCTTCATTCATTAAGTACTTGATAAAGCATATACAAAACAACTTTCAAACATATCAATAAACATTTACCAACTTTCACCCTAGACTTCAATGATCACGTTATATTAATTACTTTAACATTTTACAATGATAGATTTTGAGCACGAAGTCAGTCCTCATTTGAGATCTCACGATGTTTCAGGTAGAACAATTGAGCACAACATGTTGACGCTGTCCTCTTATCATATCAATGTACTTTCAATCTGATTGAACAGAACCATCTCACGATGTTTCTAGCAACCGTGTCAGCCATGAGCTTCTACCTTAAACTTACACTTTTCGTTTCAGATAACCTTGTGAATCTCAAATTTATTGCATACTTTGTTAAAAACGCGTACCGGCCGCTATAAACCCCATACTTAAACGAAAATCGTATGATGTATGATGTTGGATGGATGGTAGTGATATATATTTGAGTGATGGAACGCTAAGATATCCTCCAAAAGATATTCCCTCTATCCAGGTCAATAGGCATAATCCCATACCACAGACAAAAGACTGAATGATTTAAGTTCTCTATATCTGATTATCTGATAAATTCTCCCCCTCGGATGTAGATAACTAAAGTGTTCATAATGAAATGTCCCGTTCTTATTGATTAAAAACGTTCCATATTAATTGATTTCGTTGCGAGGTTTTGACCTCTATATGAGACGTTTTTCAAAGACTGCATTCATTTTTAAAACAAACCATAACCTTTATTTCATAAATAAAGGTTTAAAAAGCTTTACATAGATTATCAAATAATGATAATCTAAAATATCCTGTTTACACACGACCATTACATAATGGTTTACAATACAAATATGTTACATCAAAATCAGTTTCTTGAATGCAGTTTTTACACAATATCATACAAACATGGACTCCAAATCTTGTCCTTATTTTAGTATGCAACAGCGGAAGCTCTTAATATTCACCTGAGAATAAACATGCTTTAAACGTCAACAAAAATGTTGGTGAGTTATAGGTTTAACCTATATATATCAAATCGTAACAATAGACCACAAGATTTCATATTTCAATACACATCCCATACATAGAGATAAAAATCATTCATATGGTGAACACCTGGTAACCGACAATAACAAGATGCATATATAAGAATATCCCCATCATTCCGGGACACCCTTCGGATATGATATAAATTTCGAAGTACTAAAGCATCCGGTACTTTGGATGGGGTTTGTTAGGCCCAATAGATCTATCTTTAGGATTCGCGTCAATTAGGGTGTCTGTTCCCTAATTCTTAGATTACCAGACTTAATAAAAAGGGGCATATTCGATTTCGATAATTCAACCATAGAATGTAGTTTCACGTACTTGTGTCTATTTTGTAAATCATTTATAAAACCTGCATGTATTCTCATCCCAAAAATATTAGATTTTAAAAGTGGGACTATAACTCACTTTCACAGATTTTTACTTCGTCGGGAAGTAAGACTTGGCCACTGTTGATTCACGAACCTATAACAATATATACATATATATTAAAGTATGTTCAAAATATATTTACAACACTTTTAATATATTTTGATGTTTTAAGTTTATTAAGTCAGCTGTCCTCGTTAGTAACCTATAACTAGTTGTCCACAGTTAGATGTACAGAAATAAATCGATAAATATTATCTTGAATCAATCCACGACCCAGTGTATACGTATCTCAGTATTGATCACAACTCAAACTATATATATTTTGGAATCAACCTCAACCCTGTATAGCTAACTCCAACATTCACATATAGAGTGTCTATGGTTGTTCCGAAATATATATAGATGTGTCGACATGATAGGTTGAAACATTGTATACGTGTCTATGGTATCTCAAGATTACATAATATACAATACAAGTTGATTAAGTTATGGTTGGAATAGATTTGTTACCAATTTTCACGTAGCTAAAATGAGAAAAATTATCCAATCTTGTTTTACCCATAACTTCTTCATTTTAAATCCGTTTTGAGTGAATCAAATTGTTATGGTTTCATATTGAACTCTATTTTATGAATCTAAACAGAAAAAGTATAGGTTTATAGTCGGAAAAATAAGTTACAAGTCGTTTTTGTAAAGGTAGTCATTTCAGTCGAAAGAACGACGTCTAGATGACCATTTTAGAAAACATACTTCCACTTTGAGTTTAACCATAATTTTTGGATATAGTTTCATGTTCATAATAAAAATAATTTTCTCAGAATAACAACTTTTAAATCAAAGTTTATCATAGTTTTTAATTAACTAACCCAAAACAGCCCGCGGTGTTACTACGACGGCGTAAATCCGGTTTTACGGTGTTTTTCGTGTTTCCAGGTTTTAAATCATTAAGTTAGCATATCATATAGATATAGAATATGTGTTTAGTTGATTTTAAAAGTCAAGTTAGAAGGATTAACTTTTGTTTGCGAACAAGTTTAGAATTAACTAAACTATGTTCTAGTGATTACAAGTTTAAACCTTCGAATAAGATAGCTTTATATGTATGAATCGAATGATGTTATGAACATCATTACTACCTTAATTTTCTTGGATAAACCTACTGGAAAAGAGAAAAATGGATCTAGCTTCAATGGATCCTTGGATGGCTCGAAGTTCTTGAAGCAGAATCATGACACGAAAACAAATTCAAGTAAGATCATCACTTGAAATAAGATTGTTATAGTTATAGAAATTGAACCAAAGTTTGAATATGATTATTACCTTGTATTAGAATGATAACCTACTGTAAGAAACAAAGATTTCTTGAGGTTGGATGATCACCTTACAAGATTGGAAGTGAGCTAGCAAACTTGAAAGTATTCTTGATTTTATGAAACTAGAACTTTTGGAATTTATGAAGAACACTTAGAACTTGAAGATAGAACTTGAGAGAGATCAATTAGATGAAGAAAATTGAAGAATGAAAGTGTTTGTAGGTGTTTTTGGTCGTTGGTGTATGGATTAGATATAAAGGATATGTAATTTTGTTTTCATGTAAATAAGTCATGAATGATTACTCATATTTTTGTAATTTTATGAGATATTTCATGCTAGTTGCCAAATGATGGTTCCCACATGTGTTAGGTGACTCACATGGGCTGCTAAGAGCTGATCATTGGAGTGTATATACCAATAGTACATACATCTAAAAGCTGTGTATTGTACGAGTACGAATACGGGTGCATACGAGTAGAATTGTTGATGAAACTGAACGAGGATGTAATTGTAAGCATTTTTGTTAAGTAGAAGTATTTTGATAAGTGTATTGAAGTCTTTCAAAAGTGTATAAATACATATTAAAACACTACATGTATATACATTTTAACTGAGTCGTTAAGTCATCGTTAGTCGTTACATGTAAGTGTTGTTTTGAAACCTTTAGGTTAACGATCTTGTTAAATGTTGTTAACCCAATGTTTATAATATCAAATGAGATTTTAAATTATTATATTATCATGATATTATCATGTATGAATATCTCTTAATATGATATATATACATTAAATGTCTTTACAACGATAATCGTTACATATATGTCTCGTTTAAAAATCATTAAGTTAGTAGTCTTGTTTTTACATATGTAGTTCATTGTTAATATACTTTATGATATGTTTTCTTATCATAGTATCATGTTAACTATATATATATATATCCATATATATGTCATCATATAGTTTTTACAAGTTTTAACGTTCGTGAATCACCGATCAACTTGGGTGGTCAATTGTCTATATGAAACATATTTCAATTAATCAAGTCTTAACAAGTTTGATTGCTTAACATGTTGGAAACATTTAATCATGTAAATATCAATCTCAATTAATATATATAAACATGGAAAAGTTCGGGTCACTACAGTACCTACCCGTTAAATAAATTTCGTCCCGAAATTTTAAGCTGTTGAAGGTGTTGACGAATCTTCTGGAAATAGATGCGGGTATTTCTTCTTCATCTGATCTTCACGCTCCCAGGTGAACTCGGGTCCTCTACGAGCATTCCATCGAACCTTAACAATTGGTATCTTGTTTTGCTTAAGTCTTTTAACCTCACGATCCATTATTTCGACGGGTTCTTCGATGAATTGAAGTTTTTCGTTGATTTGGATTTCATCTAACGGAATAGTGAGATCTTCTTTAGCAAAACATTTCTTTAAATTCGAGACGTGGAAAGTGTTATGTACAGCCGCGAGTTGTTGAGGTAACTCTAGTCGGTAAGCTACTGGTCCGACACGATCAATAATCTTCAATGGTCCAATATACCTTGGATTTAATTTCCCTCGTTTACCAAATCGAACAACGCCTTTCCAAGGTGCAACTTTAAGCATGACCATCTCTCCAATTTCAAATTCTATATCTTTTCTTTTAATGTCAGCGTAGCTCTTTTGTCGACTTTGGGCGGTTTTCAACCGTTGTTGAATTTGGATGATCTTCTCGGTAGTTTCTTGTATAATCTCCGGACCCGTAATCTGTCTATCCCCCACTTCACTCCAACAAATCGGAGACCTGCACTTTCTACCATAAAGTGCTTCAAACGGCGCCATCTCAATGCTTGAATGGTAGCTGTTGTTGTAGGAAAATTCTGCTAACGGTAGATGTCGATCCCAACTGTTTCCGAAATCAATAACACATGCTCGTAGCATGTCTTCAAGCGTTTGTATCGTCCTTTCGCTCTGCCCATCAGTTTGTGGATGATAGGCAGTACTCATGTCTAGACGAGTTCCTAATGCTTGCTGTAATGTCTGCCAGAATCTTGAAATAAATCTGCCATCCCTATCAGAGATAATAGAGATTGGTATTCCATGTCTGGAGACGACTTCCTTCAAATACAGTCGTGCTAACTTCTCCATCTTGTCATCTTCTCTTATTGGTAGGAAGTGTGCTGATTTGGTGAGACGATCAACTATTACCCAAATAGTATCAAAACCACTTGCAGTCCTTGGCAATTTAGTGATGAAATCCATGGTAATGTTTTCCCATTTCCATTCCGGGATTTCGGGTTGTTGAAGTAGACCTGATGGTTTCTGATGCTCAGCTTTGACCTTAGAACACGTCAAACATTCTCCTACGTATTTAGCAACATCGGCTTTCATACCCGGCCACCAAAAATGTTTCTTGAGATCCTTGTACATCTTCCCCGTTCCAGGATGTATTGAGTATCTGGTTTTATGAGCTTCTCTAAGTACCATTTCTCTCATATCTCCAAATTTTGGTACCCAAATCCTTTCAGCCCTATACCGGGTTCCGTCTTCCCGAATATTAAGATGCTTCTCCGATCCTTTGGGTATTTCATCCTTTAAATTTCCCTCTTTTAAAACTCCTTGTTGCGCCTCCTTTATTTAAGTAGTAATGTTATTATGAATCATTATATTCATAGATTTTACTCGAATGGGTTCTCTGTCCTTCCTGCTCAAGGCATCGGCTACCACATTTGCCTTCCCCGGGTGGTAACGAATCTCAAAGTCGTAAGCATTCAATAATTCAATCCACCTACGCTGCCTCATATTCAGTTGTTTCTGATTAAATATGTGTTGAAGACTTTTGTGGTCGGTATATATAATACTTTTGACCCCATATAAGTAGTGCCTCCAAGTCTTTAATGCAAAAACAACCGCGCCTAATTCCAAATCATGCGTCGTATAATTTTGTTCGTGAATCTTCAATTGTCTAGACGCATAAGCAATCACCTTCGTTCGTTGCATTAATACACAACCGAGACCTTGCTTTGATGCATCACAATAAATCACAAAATCATCATTCCCTTCAGGCAATGACAATATAGGTGCCGTAGTTAGCTTTTTCTTCAATAACTGAAACGCTTTCTCTTGTTCATCATTCCATTCAAATTTCTTCCCTTTATGCGTTAATGCAGTCAAGGGTTTTGCTATTCTGGAAAAGTCTTGGATGAACCTTCTGTAGTAACCAGCTAGTCCTAAAAACTGGCGTATGTGTTTCGGAGTTTTCGGGGTTTCCCACTTTTCAACAGTTTCTATCTTTGCCGGATCCACCTTAATACCTTCTTTGTTCACTATGTGACCGAGGAATTGAACTTCTTCCAACCAAAATGCACACTTTGAAAACTTAGCGTACAATTCTTCCTTCCTCAATACTTCTAACACCTTTCTCAAATGTTCACCGTGTTCTTGGTCATTCTTTGAGTAAATAAGTATGTCATCAATGAAAACAATGACAAACTTGTCAAGGTATGGTCCACACACTCGGTTCATAAGGTCCATGAACACAGCTGGTGCATTAGTTAAACCAAACGGCATGATCATAAACTCGTAATGACCATAACGTGTTCTGAAAGCAGTCTTTGGAATATCATCTTCTTTCACCCGCATTTGATGATACCCGGAACGTAAGTCAATCTTTGAATAAACAGACGAGCCTTGTAGTTGATCAAATAAGTCGTCGATTCTCGGTAGTGGGTAGCGGTTCTTGATGGTAAGTTTGTTCAACTCTCGGTAGTCGATACACAACCTGAATGTACCATCTTTCTTCTTGACAAACAAAACAGGAGCTCCCCACGGTGATGTGCTTGGTCGAATGAAACCACGCTCTAAAAGTTCTTGTAATTGGCTTTGCAGTTCTTTCATCTCGCTGGGTGCGAGTCTGTAAGGAGCACGAGCTATTGGTGCAGCTCCTGGTACAAGATCTATTTGAAATTCAACGGATCGATGTGGGGGTAATCCCGGTAATTCTTTCGGAAATACATCGGGAAATTCTTTTGCAATGGGAACATCATTGATGCTCTTTTCTTCAGTTTGTACTTTCTCGACGTGTGCTAGAACAGCATAGCAACCTTTTCTTATTAGTTTTTGTGCCTTCAAATTACTAATAAGATGTAGCTTCGTGTTGCCCTTTTCTCCGTACACCATTAAGGGTTTTCCTTTTTCTCGTATAATGCGAATTGCATTTTTGTAACAAACGATCTCCGCTTTCACTTCTTTCAACCAGTCCATACCGATTATCACATCAAAACTCCCTAACTCTACTGGTATCAAATCAATCTTAAATGTTTCGCTAACCAGTTTAATTTCTCGATTCCGACATATATTATCTGCTGAAATTAATTTACCATTTGCTAATTCGAGTAAAAATTTACTATCCAAAGGCGTCAATGGACAACTTAATTTAGCACAAAAATCTCTACTCATATAGCTTCTATCCGCACCCGAATCAAATAAAACGTAAGCAGATTTATTGTCAATAAGAAACGTACCCGTAACAAGCTCCGGGTCTTCCTGTGCCTCTACCGCATTAATATTGAAAACTCTTCCACGGCCTTGTCCATTCGTGTTCTCCTGGTTCGGGAAATTTCTAATAATGTGGCCTGGTTTTCCACATTTATAACAAACTACATTGGCATAACTTGCTCCGACACTACTTGCTCCGCCATTACTCGTTCCGACACCATTTGTTCCTTTCGTTCTATTAACCCCTGGTCCGTAGACCTCACACTTCGCCGCGCTATGACCATTTCTTTTACACTTGTTGCAAAATTTGGTGCAGAACCCCGAGTGATTCTTTTCACACCTTTGGCATAGCTGCTTCTGATTGTTGTTGTTGTTGCGGTTATTATTGTTGTTGGGATGATTGTTGTAGTTGCTGTTGTTGTTGTTGTTGTTGTTGGGCCGTTTGTTGTAGTTGCGATTGATGTTGCGATTGTTGGGATAATTGTTGCGATTATTGTTGTAATTGCTATTGTTGTTGTATTGGTGATTCTTATCACCATTTTTCTCCCACTTACTTTTGACTTGCTTCACATTGGCCTCTTCAGCAGTCTGTTCTTTAATTCTTTCTTCAATCTGGTTCACTAGTTTGTGAGCCATTCTACATGCCTGTTGTATGGAGGCGGGCTCGTGTGAACTTATATCTTCTTGGATTCTTTTCGGTAATCCTTTCACAAACGCGTCGATCTTCTCTTCCTCATCTTCGAATGCTCCCGGACACAATAGGCACAATTCTGTGAATCGTCTTTCGTACGTGGTAATATCAAATCCTTGGGTTCGTAACCCTCTAAGTTCTGTCTTGAGCTTATTGACCTCGGTTATGGGACGGTACTTCTCGTTCATCAAGTGCTTGAATGCTGACCACGGTAGTGCGTACGCATCATCTTGTCCCACTTGCTCTAGATAGGTATTCCACCATGTTAACGCAGAACCTGTGAAGGTATGCGTAGCGTACTTCACTTTGTCCTCTTCAGTACACTTACTTATGGCAAACACCGATTCAACCTTCTCGGTCCACCGTTTCAATCCGATCGGTCCTTCGGTTCCATCAAATTCCAAAGGTTTGCAGGCAGTGAATTCTTTGTAGGTGCATCCTACACGATTTCCTGTACTGCTAGATCCAAGGTTATTGTTGGTATGTAGCGCAGCCTGTACTGCGGCTATGTTTGAAGCTAGAAAAGTACGGAATTCCTCTTCATTCATATTCACGGTGTGTCGAGTAGTCGGTGCCATTTCCTTCAAAATAGTTAAATGGAACAAGTTAATCATACAGAATATTAAGAGTAGTTAATAGTATTTCGTAGCATAATTTGAACTCATTTATAAAAGCTTTTTCTTCATATTAGCGTTTTATAAGTTTAAATTCGGGTAGTACCTACCCGTTAAGTTCATACTTAGTAGCTAATATACAATTCAACTACTACAATTCTATATGAAAAACTGATTATAATAATATTTCGCGTTCAAACTTTTATACAATATTTTACAAACTTACAATACCGCTTATTTTACATAAAGCATGAAATATAGCACACAATAACTTTGATACAAGATAGTTGTGAAGACAATTCTAGCTAGTACACAAGTCGTTCAGCAAAGGCAATAAAGACACGTAATTCATACGTCCAGAAACAAGTCATGCATTATGGTTTTACTAGGACTACTTCCCATCCTTGGTCTTGTGCAACATAACCGTTATGGCCGTTGATAAGACAGCGTGTTGTAACGTCATCAAAGGGACGAGGGTTACGTAATGTCCAACAGTCCCGTAATAATCTAAAAACCTCATTTCTTACCCCAATTACCGACTCCGTCACTTGTGGAAACGTTTTGTTTAATAGTTGTAGCCCGATGTTCTTGTTCTCACTTTGGTGAGAAGCGAACATTACTAATCCGTAAGCATAACATGCTTCTTTATGTTGCATGTTAGCCGCTTTTTCTAAATCACGAAGTCCAATATTCGGATATATTGAGTCAAAATAATTTCTTAACCCGTTGCGTAAAATAGCATTTGGGTTCCCCGCAATATATGCGTCAAAGTAAACACATCGTAACTTATGGGTTTCCCAATGTGATATCCCCCATCTTTCAAACGAAAGTCTCTTATAAACCAAGACATTCTTGGAACGTTCTTCGAATGTCTTACAAACTGATCTCGCCTTAAATAGTTGTGCCGAAGAATTCTGGCCGACTCTAGACAAGATTTCATCAATCATGTCTCCGGGTAGGTCTCTTAAAATATTGGGTTGTCTATCCATTTTGTGTTTTTAAACTGTAAAATAGACAAGAGTTAGATTCATAAAAAAATACTTATTAATACAAGCAATTTTTACATATATCATAAAGCATAAGAACACTATATTACATATATTACACCACACGAATACAACTATCTTATTCCGACTCGCTCGTTTCTTCTTCTTCGATTTTGGTTCGTTTTGCCAAGTTTCTAGGGATATATGATGTTCCCCTAATACGAGCCATCGTTGTCCACATTGGTTTAGAAAAACCTGGTGGTTTAGAGGTTCCCGGGTCATTGTTACAACTTAAGGACTTCGGGGGTTGACGATACATATAAAGTTCATCGGGGTTGGAATTAGATTTCTCTATTTTTATGCCCTTTCCCTTATTATTTTCTTTTGCCTTTTTAAATTCAGTTGGGGTAATTTCTATAACATCATCGGAATTCTCGTCGGAATCCGATTCATCGGAGAATTGGTAATCCTCCCAATATTTTGCTTCCTTGGCGGAAACACCATTGACCATAATTAACTTTGGTCGGTTGGTTGAGGATTTTCTTTTACTTAACCGTTTTATTATTTCCCCCACCGGTTCTATTTCTTCATCCGGTTCCGATTCTTCTTCCGGTTCCGATTCTTCTTCCGGTTCCGACTCTTCTTCCGGTTCCTCTTCGGGAACTTGTGAATCAGTCCACAAATCATTCCAATTTACATTTGACTCTTCATTATTATTAGGTGAGTCAATGGGACTTGTTCTAGAGGTAGACATCTATCACATAATATCAAACACGTTAAGAGATTAATATATCACATAATATTCATATGTTAAAAATATATAGTTTCCAACAAAAATGTTAAGCAATCATTTTTAAAGAAAACACGGTCGAAGTCCAGACTCACTAATGCATCCTAACAAACTCGATAAGACACACTAATGCAAATTTTCTGGTTCTCTAAAACCAACGCTCTGATACCAACTGAAATGTCCCGTTCTTATTGATTAAAAACGTTCCATATTAATTGATTTCGTTGCGAGGTTTTGACCTCTATATGAGACGTTTTTCAAAGACTGCATTCATTTTTAAAACAAACCATAACCTTTATTTCATAAATAAAGGTTTAAAAAGCTTTACGTAGATTACCAAATAATGATAATCTAAAATATCCTGTTTACACACGACCATTACATAATGGTTTACAATACAAATATGTTACATCGAAATCAGTTTCTTGAATGCAGTTTTTACACAATATCATACAAACATGGACTCCAAATCTTGTCCTTATTTTAGTATGCAACAGCGGAAGCTCTTAATATTCACCTGAGAATAAACATGCTTTAAACGTTAACAAAAATGTTGGTGAGTTATAGGTTTAACCTATATATATCAAATCGTAACAATAGACCACAAGATTTCATATTTCAATACACATCCCATACATAGAGATAAAAATCATTCATATGGTGAACACCTGGTAACCGACAATAACAAGATGCATATATAAGAATATCTCCATCATTCCGGGACACCCTTCGGATATGATATAAATTTCGAAGTACTAAAGCATCCGGTACTTTGGATGGGGTTTGTTAGGCCCAATAGATCTATCTTTAGGATTCGCGTCAATTAGGGTGTCTGTTCCCTAATTCTTAGATTACCAGACTTAATAAAAAGGGGCATATTCGATTTCGATAATTCAACCATAGAATGTAGTTTCACGTACTTGTGTCTATTTTGTAAATCATTTATAAAACCTGCATGTATTCTCATCCCAAAAATATTAGATTTTAAAAGTGGGACTATAACTCACTTTCACAGATTTTTACTTCGTCGGGAAGTAAGACTTGGCCACTGTTGATTCACGAACCTATAACAATATATACATATATATTAAAGTATGTTCAAAATATATTTACAACACTTTTAATATATTTTGATGTTTTAAGTTTATTAAGTCAGCTGTCCTCGTTAGTAACCTATAACTAGTTGTCCACAGTTAGATGTACAGAAATAAATCGATAAATATTATCTTGAATCAATCCACGACCCAGTGTATACGTATCTCAGTATTGATCACAACTCAAACTATATATATTTTGGAATCAACCTCAACCCTGTATAGCTAACTCCAACATTAACATATAGAGTGTCTATGGTTGTTCCGAAATATATATAGATGTGTCGACATGATAGGTCGAAACATTGTATACGTGTCTATGGTATCTCAAGATTACATAATATACAATACAAGTTGATTAAGTTATGGTTGGAATAGATTTGTTACCAATTTTCACGTAGCTAAAATGAGAAAAATTATCCAATCTTGTTTTACCCATAACTTCTTCATTTTAAATCCGTTTTGAGTGAATCAAATTGCTATGGTTTCATATTGAACTCTATTTTATGAATCTAAACAGAAAAAGTATAGGTTTATAGTCGGAAAAATAAGTTACAAGTCGTTTTTGTAAAGGTAGTCATTTCAGTCGAAAGAACGACGTCTAGATGACCATTTTAGAAAACATACTTCCACTTTGAGTTTAACCATAATTTTTGGATATAGTTTCATGTTCATAATAAAAATCATTTTCTCAGAATAACAACTTTTAAATCAAAGTTTATCATAGTTTTTAATTAACTAACCCAAAACAGCCCGCGGTGTTACTACGACGGCGTAAATCCGGTTTTACGGTGTTTTTCGTGTTTCCAGGTTTTAAATCATTAAGTTAGCATATCATATAGATATAGAACATGTGTTTAGTTGATTTTAAAAGTCAAGTTAGAAGGATTAACTTTTGTTTGCGAACAAGTTTAGAATTAACTAAACTATGTTCTAGTGATTACAAGTTTAAACCTTCGAATAAGATAGCTTTATATGTATGAATCGAATGATGTTATGAACATCATTACTACCTTAATTTCCTTGGATAAACCTACTGGAAAAGAGAAAAATGGATCTAGCTTCAATGGATCCTTGGATGGCTCAAAGTTCTTGAAGCAGAATCATGACACGAAAACAAGTTCAAGTAAGATCATCACTTGAAATAAGATTGTTATAGTTATAGAAATTGAACCAAAGTTTGAATATGATTATTACCTTGTATTAGAATGATAACCTACTGTAAGAAACAAAGATTTCTTGAGGTTGGATGATCACCTTACAAGATTGGAAGTGAGCTAGCAAACTTGAAAGTATTCTTGATTTTATGAAACTAGAACTTTTGGAATTTATGAAGAACACTTAGAACTTGAAGATAGAACTTGAGAGAGATCAATTAGATGAAGAAAATTGAAGAATGAAAGTGTTTGTAGGTGTTTTTGGTCGTTGGTGTATGGATTAGATATAAAGGATATGTAATTTTGTTTTCATGTAAATAAGTCATGAATGATTACTCATATTTTTGTAATTTTATGAGATATTTTATGCTAGTTGCCAAATGATGGTTCCCACATGTGTTAGGTGACTCACATGGGCTGCTAAGAGCTGATCATTGGAGTGTATATACCAATAGTACATACATCTAAAAGCTGTGTATTGTACGAGTACGAATACGGGTGCATACGAGTAGAATTGTTGATGAAACTGAACGAGGATGTAATTGTAAGCATTTTTGTTAAGTAGAAGTATTTTGATAAGTGTATTGAAGTCTTTCAAAAGTGTATAAATACATATTAAAACACTACATGTATATACATTTTAACTGAGTCGTTAAGTCATCGTTAGTCGTTACATGTAAGTGTTGTTTTGAAACCTTTAGGTTAACGATCTTGTTAAATGTTGTTAACCCAATGTTTATAATATCAAATGAGATTTTAAATTATTATATTATCATGATATTATCATGTATGAATATCTCTTAATATGATATATATACATTAAATGTCTTTACAACGATAATCGTTACATATATGTCTCGTTTAAAAATCATTAAGTTAGTAGTCTTGTTTTTACATATGTAGTTCATTGTTAATATACTTTATGATATGTTTTCTTATCATAGTATCATGTTAACTATATATATATATCCATATATATGTCATCATATAGTTTTTACAAGTTTTAACGTTCGTGAATCACCGATCAACTTGGGTGGTCAATTGTCTATATGAAACATATTTCAATTAATCAAGTCTTAACAAGTTTGATTGCTTAACATGTTGGAAACATTTAATCATGTAAATATCAATCTCAATTAATATATATAAACATGGAAAAGTTCGGGTCACTACACATAATAAGTCTCCGATTGGAATATATGTTGTCGCAGACATAGAAAACCAAGGAATCTCTGAAGCTTTGTTCTATTCTCGATCCATGATT
Source organism: Rutidosis leptorrhynchoides (assembly GCF_046630445.1). Classification (NCBI taxonomy): domain Eukaryota; kingdom Viridiplantae; phylum Streptophyta; class Magnoliopsida; order Asterales; family Asteraceae; genus Rutidosis; species Rutidosis leptorrhynchoides. Next base: position 25,761,548 of record NC_092333.1, read on the forward strand.
CTCTTGCAGCTAGGTTGCGCATCAAATTATTTACAACTTTAAAGGAATAAACATAAACAGACCATAATTTTTAATTTTTTTTTTTGGATTATCTGATGTTGCCTTTTCTCCATAAATAAAACAAACAAAATAAATAAGTAAATACAACTATACATGATGATGATGCACTACTGTCTTTGACGTTAGTAGTAACTGCACGGAAAACCAATCTTCTGATTTTGAAATCTAGAACCCGATGACATTGCAATATACAAATCATTCTGTGTCTGTGATACAAGACTGCACTTCTCAACCCTTCAAGAGAAAACACCCCCCTTTGGGTATCCGATATGTACGTTGTTGGATTTCGGTCCAAGTAATAAAGGTAAATAGAAACAGGTATGCATCCTAGACAAAGTATGCTCACCTTGGGGACTCACAAAATTATCCTTTTGCCACCGAGTATAAATTGTAGTAGGGGAGACCTCAACCGTCTGTTGAGTTTCTGAACAATCATTTCTCAGTACATATTCAGTGATAAGTAGGTGACTACCCTCAACCGCTGTAAATCTTTCCATGATTTCCTCATCATGATATTTACGTTTTGTTAATGTGATCATCTCTATCTAGAGTTAGGCCAATAAAGTCTACCAATACATTATCTATCATTCTGTATTACTTGTTTTTCATAACTTGCATATCAGTTCAGAATTGCAATCACTTCTCCACAAATATAATAAGCAACTCATTTTCAGGCTTTTCAATTTTTATAAATTTTCGTTTTTAATTTTTATTTGTTTTTCTGGTTTTTCTGATTTTTATGGCTTTTCAATTTTCTCTGTACAAAAACATAAAACTATCTAAAAACATAAGCAAACATGCAGAAACATCATCAAAAACTAATCTATCATGCAAATGAAAAGTAAACATGCAAATGACCTACCAACGACCATGCAATGCTACACATACTATACAAGATGTTGCAAACCCTTCACAACTCAGTCTCTTGGTTTGGCTCCTCTGTGTTAGGAACCTCCGTTTCAGGAATCACATCAGAAATCAATTTAATACCTATTTCGTTTAACAAGTAATTAAAACGCGGTTTATCAAAAGCTTTTGTGAAAAGATCAGCCCTCTGGAACATAGTGTCTATCTGCACAACATCTATCAACTTTTTCTCATAGCAGTCTCTAATGAAATGGTATTTAATCCCTATGTGTTTCGTTTTAGAATGATTTACGGGATTTTTAGTGAAAGCTATGGCAGCAGTATTATCAACATAAATAGGAGTGTTAGAAATTTGCAAACCGTAGTCACGTAGTTGCTGTTGAATCCAGATGACCTGTGATGTACAGCTGGCCGCGGCAATGTATTCTACTTCACAAGTGGACTGAGCCACTGCTGTCTGCTTCTTACACTGCCATGTAACTAGTTTACTACCAAGGAACTGACAACCTCCTGATGTTGACTTGAAATCCTTCTTGCATCCTCCATAGTCAGAATCACTGTAAGCTGTGAGATCAAACCCATCCTCACATGGATACCATAACCCTAAACTCGGTGTATCTTTCAAATACCTCATAATCTTCTTAACCACTAACATATGATGAACATTAGGATTTGCCTGATAACGAGCACACAGACAAACCACAAACATGATATCTGGTCGAGAAGCTGTAAGATACATTTGAGAACCTATGATAGCCCTGTATAATGTTTGGTCCACTGCAGCACCCTCACAATCAGGTGAAATACCATGGTTCACAGACAACGGAGTCTTAGCCGGTCTTTCTGCTTCCATTTGAAACCTCTTCAGAATATCAGCAACATACTTGGTTTGATGCAAGAAGATGCCTTTATCTGTCTGAGCTACCTATAGACCCAAGAAAAACTTAATCGTTCCCATTGAACTCATCTTGAACTTCTGCTGCATGACCTTCTCAAACTCATCAACCATACCCTGATCTGTTGACCCGAATATGACATCATCAACATAAACCTGCACTAACATAAGATGTTGTCCCTTCGTTTTGATGAAAAGTGTCTGATCAATGACTCCTCTCCGAAAACCGTTTTCAATCATGTAATTGGACAACGTTGCATACCATGCTCGAGGAGCTTGGTTGTAGTGACCCGAACTTTTCCATATTTATATATATATTAAATGAAATTGTTATTTACATGATTAAGTGTTTCCAACATGTTAAGCAATCAAACTTGTTAAGACTTGATTAATTGAAATAGGTTTCATATAGACAATTGACCACCCAAGTTGACCGGTGATTCACGAACGTTAAAACTTGTAAAAACTATATGATGATATATATATGGTTATATATATAGTTAACATGATTTTATTATAAGTATGTATCTCATTAGGTATTTTAACAATGAGTTATATACATAAAAATGAGACTATTAATTTAAGAAACTCGAAAACGATATATATAACGATTATCGTTATAACAACGTCTTACTAGGTACATATGAATCATATTAAGATATTGATACACTTGATTAATTATGTTAAATGATAAGTAAATATATTATTAAGTGTATTAACAATGAAATACATATGTAAAAATAAGACTACTAACTTAATGATTTCGAAACGAGACATATATGTAACGATTATCGTTGTAACAACATTTAACTGTATATATATCATACTAAGATATATTATATATCATAATATCATGATAATATAACAATTTAACATCTCATTTGTTATAATAAACAATGGGTTAACAACATTCAACAAGATCGTTAACCTAAAGGTTTCAAAACAACATTTACATGTAACGACTAACGATGACTTAACGACTCAGTTAAAATGTATATACATGTAGTGTTTTAATATGTATTCATACACTGTTGAAAGACTTCAAGACACTTATCAAAATACTTCTACTTAACAAAAATGCTTACAATTACATCCTCGTTCAGTTTCATCAACAATTCTACTCGTATGCACCCGTATTCGTACTCGTACAATACACAGCTTTTAGATGTATGTACTATTGGTATATACACTCCAATGATCAGCTCTTAGTAGCCCATGTGAGTCACCTAACACATGTGGGAACCATCATTTGGCAACTAGCATGAAATATCTCATAAAATTACAAAAATATGAGTAATCATTCATGACTTATTTACATGAAAACAAAATTACATATTCTTTATATCTAATCCATACACCAACGACCAAAAACACCTACAAACACTTTAATTCTTCAATTTTCTTCATTTAATTGATCTCTCTCAAGTTCTATCTTCAAGTTCTAAGTGTTCTTCATAAATTCTAAAAGTTCTAGTTTCATAAAATTAAGAATACTTCCAAGATTGCAAGTTTACTTCCAAGTTTTCTAAATCCATTCCAAGTAATCATCCAAGATCAAGAAACCTTTGTAACTTACAGTAGGTTATCTTTCTAATACAAGGTAATAATCATATTCAAACTTTAATTCAATTTCTATAACTATAACAATCTTATTTCGAGTGGAAATCTTACTTGAAATTGTTTTCTTGTCATGATTCTGCTTCAAGAACTTTCAAGCCATCCAAGGATCCTTTAAAGCTAGATCTATTTTTCTCATTTCCAGTAGGTTTATCCAAGGAACTTGAGGTAGTAATGATCTTCATAACATCATTCGATTCATACATATAAAGCTATCTTATTCGAAGATTTAAACTTGTAATCACTAGAACACAGTTTAGTTAATTCTAAACTTGTTCGCAAATAAAAGTTAATCCTTCTAACTTGACTTTTAAAATCAACTAAACACATGTTCTCTATCTATATGATATGCTAACTTAATGATTTAAAACCTGGAAACACGAAAAACACCGTAAAACCGAATTTACGCCGTCGTAGTAACACCGCGGGCTGTTTTGGGTTAGTTAATTAAAAACTATGATAAACTTTGATTTAAAAGTTGTTATTCTGGGAAAATGATTTTTATTATGAACATGAAACTATATCCAAAAATTATGGTTAAACTCAAAGTGGAAGTATGTTTTCTAAAATGGTCATCTAGACGTCGTTCTTTCGACTGAAATGACTACCTTTACAAAAACGACTTGTAACTTATTTTTCCGACTATAAACCTATACTTTTTCTATTTAGATTCATAAAATAGAGTTCAATATGAAACCATAGCAATTTGATTCACTCAAAACGGATTTAAAATGAAGAAGTTATGGGTAAAACAAGATTGGATAATTTTTCTCATTTTAGCTACGTGAAAATTGGTAACAAATCTATTCCAACCATAACTTAATCAACTTGTATTGTATATTATGTAATCTTGAGATACCATAGACACGTATATAATGTTTCAACCTATCATGTCGACACATCTATATATATTTTGAAACAACCATAGATACTCTATATGTGAATGTTGGAGTTAGCTATACAGGGTTGAGGTTGATTCCAAAATATATATAGTTTGAGTTGTGATCAATACTGAGATACGTATACACTGGGTCGTGGATTGATTCAAGATAATATATATTGATTTATTTCTGTACATCTAACTGTGGACAACTAGTTGTAGGTTACTAACGAGGACAGCTGACTTAATGAACTTAAAACATCAAAATATATTAAAAGTGTTGTAAATATATTTTGAACATACTTTGATATATATGTACATATTTGTTATAGGTTCGTGAATTGACCAGTGGCCAAGTCTTACTTCCCGACGAAGTAAAAATCTGTGAAAGTGAGTTATAGTCCCACTTTTAAAATCTAATATTTTTGGGATGAGAATACATGCAGGTTTTATAAATGATTTACAAAATAGACACAAGTACGTGAAACTACATTCTATGGTTGAATTATCGAAATCGAATATGCCCCTTTTTATTAAGTCTGGTAATCTAAGAATTAGGGAACAGACACCCTAAATGACGCGAATCCTAAAGATAGATCTATTGGGCCTAACAAACCCCATCCAAAGTACCGGATGCTTTAGTACTTCGAAATTTATATCATATCCGAAGGGTGTCCCGGAATGATGGGGATATTCTTATATATGCATCTTGTTAATGTCGGTTACCAGGTGTTCACCATATGAATGATTTTTATCTCTATGTATGGGATGTGTATTGAAATATGAAATCTTGTGGTCTATTATTACGATTTGATATATATAGGTTAAACCTATAACTCACCAACATTTTTGTTGACGTTTAAAGCATGTTTATTCTCAGGTGAATACTAAGAGCTTCCGCTGTTGCATACTAAAATAAGGACAAGATTTGGAGTCCATGCTTGTATGATATTGTGTAAAAACTGCATTCAAGAAACTGATTTCGATGTAACATATTTGTATTGTAAACCATTATGTAATGGTCGTGTGTGATGTGGTAGCGTGGGGGTACGAAATAGTATTATATTTTTGATACGAAAAGCAATACAGATTACACAAGTTTTATATATTTATTTACAGATGGGATATACCTAAACCTTGCTACAACACTATAGGCAGTGTACCTAATCGTAGATTAGTATAGTTTTTACTAAGTCCGGTTCGTTCCACAGGGAGCGGGCTTATTGCACACTATATTTTTAAACAACTATATTTGTACAAAATATATATAATTATATATAATAATATATAAAAGGGGGTTTACCGTTTAATGACCGGTTTGTCGATTTTATTTTTTAAGCGAAGCGTAAAGTAAATGACGATATTTAACTAACAATATAAAATAAATAACAATAATTAAAATAAAAATAAATAAAAGTACGAGGAAATATGAAATAAAATATATTATGCTTATTTAAGCTTCCGTAATCATGATGTTTGACATTTTTATTTTAATTTATTGTCCCGGGTTAATTGTCCTTTGTCCTGGATGTATTTGAAACCTATATGGTTTTTGTCCATAATAGTTCACCGGTCAAATTATAAACTGCTCGGCAAATTTAACCTTATACCCGAAGTCAAATATTCCAACTAACTGGGGATTCGAACTGTAACAAGGTCTTAATACTTTGCTTAATGAATACACCAGGTTATCGACTGTGTGTAAACCAAGGTTTTAATACTTTGTTAACAATTACACCAATTACCCTTGAATGTAATCCACCCCTGTTTTAATGAGTCCATTGACTATTAATCCATCCCCGTGTCCGGTCAAATGAACAATAATTCGTACATATAAATATCCCGCCAATCGTGTCCGATTAAGCGTATGTGGTTATATATAGATACGTCAAATCATAACCTTTATATTAAATTAACGAGGTATCGTTAATTTAATATAAAGCCCATTAATAGCCCATAGTCTAATTTCCACAAGTGTCGTTCTTTTGTCCAAACCCCAATTATGGTACAAAACCCAATTACCCCGTCTTTAATATTTAGCTCAACATCATGATTACTTCGGCTCAAATAAGCATAATAATAACTTAAGTACGAGACATTAATTTAAAAAGGAGAACATAGCTTACATTGATTATTTATCGCGTAGTAGTACACGGACAGAGCTCCGACTTTAAAACCCGTAAAAATAACTTTTACATAACCCAAACTAATCTAATATAAAACTACCCTATACTATATATTATATATTTATTTATTTATTTATTTATTACCGAGTATTATTATTATTATTTTTTTTACACGCAGAATTCGTGAGCTTTTATAGGAGTTTTGATTTCTGACAGCTCCGCGAGTCGTGGAGTTTTTAGCCTTCAAACTCCGCGAGTCGCGGAGTTTGAAAATCCAGCTCAGGATCATTTGTCTCATAGCTTGTCGACATAATTTTTAAATATATATAATATATAAATAATTTATATAATTATTTAAATATTATATTATATTCTTGTGCATAGTTGACTTGTAATTTTTGGTCCGTTGCGTCGGGCGTTGATAGTTGACTCATGTCCCGGTTCCGGATTTTCGAACGTCCTTGCGTACAATTTAATATCTTGTACTTTGCGTTTTGTAACTTGTACTCTTGTCATTTTTAGACGTTTTTCATCAATAAATTGAACCTTTTGAATTGTATCTTGAACATTTGAGCTTTTTGGACGTTTGTGTCTTCAAATCTTCGTTTTCGCCTTTTGTCTTCGCACTTATTTATTTAAACAATTACAATGAAAATATAATACAATTACATATGAAAACCTATTATTTAGGAGGGATATTGCTATAAAATATATGTTCCTTTTTAGCCTTATCAGTGTGTAAACAGGATATTTTAGATTATCATTATTTGATAATCTACGTAAAGCTTTTTATACCTTTATTTATGAAATAAAGGTTATGGTTTGTTTTAAAAATGAATGCAGTCTTTGAAAAACGTCTCATATAGAGGTCAAAACCTCGCAACGAAATCAATTAATATGGAACGTTTTTAATCAATAAGAACGGGACATTTTAGTTGGTATCAGAGCGTTGGTCTTAGAGAACCAGAAAATTTGCATTAGTGTGTCTTATCGAGTTTGTTAGGATGCATTAGTGAGTCTGGACTTCGACCGTGTTTTCTTTAAAAATGATTGCTTAACATTTTTGTTGGAAACTATATATTATTAACATGTATATATTATGTGATATATTAATCTCTTAACATGTTTGATATTGTGTGATAGATGTCTACCTCTAGCACAAATCCCATTGACTCACCTAATAATAACGAAGAGTCGAATATATATTAGACTGATTCACAAGTTCCCGAAGAAGAACCGGAAGAAGAATCAAAACCGGAAGAAGAATCAGAACCGGAAGAGGAGGAACCGGAGGAGGAAATAGAACCGGTGGGGGAAATAATAAAACAGTTAAGTAAAAGAAAATCCTCAACCAACCGACCAAGGTTAATTATGGTCAATGGTGTTTCCGCCAAGGAAGCAAAATATTGGGAGGATTACCAATTCTCTGATGAATCGGATTCCGACGAGAATTCCGATGATGTTATAGAAATTACCCCAACTGAATTTAAAAAGGCAAAAGAAAATAATAAGGGAAAGGGCATAAAAATAGAGAAATCTAATTCCAACCCCGATGAACTTTATATGTATCGTCAACCCCCGAAGCCCTTAGGTTGTAACAATGACCCGGGAACCTCTAAACCACCAGGTTTTTCTAAACCGTTGTGGAAAACGACAGCTCGTATTAAGGGAACATCATATATCCCTAGAAACTTGGCAAAACGAACCAAAACCGAAGAAGAAGAAACGAGCGAGTCGGAATAAGATAGTTGTATTCATGTGGTATAATATATGTAATATAGTGTGCTTATGCTTTATGATATATGTAAAAATTGCTTGTATTAATAAGTATTTTTTTATGAATCTAACTCTTGTCTATTTTATAGTATAAAAACACAAAATGGATAGACAACCCAATATTTTAAGAGACCTACCCGGAGACATGATTGATGAAATTTTGTCTAGAGACGGTCAGAATTCCTCGGCACAACTATTTAAGGAGAAATCAGTTTGTAAGACATTCGAAGAACGTTCCAAGAATGTCTTGGTTTATAAGAGACTTTCATTTGAAAGATGGGGGATATCACATTGGGAAACCCATAAGTTACGATGTGTTTACTTTGACGCATATATTGCGGGGAACCCAAATGCTATTTTACGCAACGGGTTAAGAAATTATTTTGACTCAATGTATCCGAATATAGGACTTCATGATTTAGAAAAAGCGGCTAACATGCAACATAAAGAAGCATGCTATGCTTACGGGTTAGTAATGTTCGCTTCTCACCAAAGTGAGAACAAGAACATCGGGCTACAACTATTAAACAAAACGTTCCCACAAGTAACGGAGTCGGTAATTGGGGTAAGAAATGAGGTTTCTAGATTGTTACGGGACTGTTGGACATTACGTAACCCTCGTCCCTTTGACGACGTTACAACACTCTGTCTTATCAACGGCCATAACGGTTATGTTCCACAAGACCAAGGATGGGAAGTAGTGAAAAGGACCCGTTCATATACATTATAAACGATTCAAAATAGTTGATTACATCGCGAGGTATTTGACCTCTATATGATACATTTTACAAACATTGCATTCGTTTTTAAAAGATAAACTTTCTTTACAACGAAAGTTGACGGCATGCACACCATTTCATAATACAACCAACTATAATTGGCTTAATAATAATCTTGATGAACTCAATGACTCGAATGCAACGTCTTTCAAAATATGCCATGAATGACTCCAAGTAATATCCTTAAAATGAGCTAATGCACAGCGGAAGATTTCTTTAATACCTGAGAATAAAAATTGCTTTAAAGTGTCAACCAAAAGGTTGGTGAGTTCATAGGTTTATCATAACAATCATTTCAATATATTAATAGACCACAATATTTCCGTTTATAAATATATGTACACTCGCAAGTGTATAAAAGTATTCTATAAGTTGTAGGCACCCGGTAACAAGCCTTAACGTTCATGTTTTACCCTCTGAAGTACACCAGATCAGGTGTGTTTAAAATAACCTCGAAGTACTAAAGCATCCCATAGTCAGGATGGGGGTTGTCAGGCCCAATAGATCTATCTTTAGGATTCGCGCCTACCGTACATAGACAAGTAGTTTAATGTTACCAAGCTAAGGGTATATTTCTGGTTTAAACCCACGTAGAATTAGTTTTCGTACTTGTGCCTATTTTGTAAAACATTTATAAAACAGCGCATGTATTCTCTGCCCAAAAATATATATAAAAAGGGAGTAATGAAACTCACAATACTGTATTTCGTAGTAAAAATACATATAACGTCATTTAACAAGTGCAAGGTTGGCCTCGGATTCACGAACGTATCAATATTTAGATTCAATATTGCAGGAAAGTACGTAGACGCAACGGAGATGATAAACACTAGATTGACCTCACGAGCATACCCATGAACCATACTCATCGCCTCCATAGCTATAACCCATAATTTCCTTAGCTTCGACTCATTCAAAAAAAACTATTTTGAAATCACTCGGACACCACTCCGTCATAATATTTTATGTATACTAATAATATCTTGAAGTAATACAGAGCAAATATATATATATATATATATATATATATATATATATATATATATATATATATATATATATATATATAAATCGATTGAGAGAGTTTAGAGAAATATATTTTCAAGTTTCTATGAAATAATGAAACCTATTGAATTCTATTTATAAAAGATTTTTGAATTATTAAAGTAAATTATTAAAGTATGAATTATTAAAGTGAATTATTAAAGTATGAATTATTAAAGTGAATTATTAAAGTATGAATTATTAAAGTGAATTATTAAAGTGAATTATTAAAGTATGAATTATTAAAGTGAATTATTAAAGTTAAAGTAAAGTAAAAGTAAAGTAAAGGTAAAGTTAAAGTATAGTAAAAAACTATGTATGTATAATACGCGTATAAATATATATAATATTAATTTAAATCGTTATATATATTTAATGAAATAAAATATAAATATCGTTATATTTATTATACTAGTTAAGTAATGAGTTGTCAAAAGTGATTCTAGATATTTATAAAAGTTATATACGTTTTAATAATAAAGTTCTTTTTAAACTGAAAACGTCTTTGTACGTTTGAAAATAGATTAATAGAATATTATGGAAACCAATTCTCCACTAACTTTTGTCTAACTTTCGTAAATGACACTTTTTGTTTTTATTTATAAATAGCTTTACAAATTATTCTGAATATCGTTAAGAGGAATAGATTTTCTCAAATCATAGTGGACCTCTCAACAGAGACTTGTAATCATAATTCAATGTTTCTGATAATTCAATCATTTAATATATATTTTTTTAATTTCGCCGAAAATCATATTGAAAAAAATACGTTCGTATAAAGTATTATACGTTTAATACTTTATTAATATTCTCAAGTTATAATATATATATACATATACATATCTATTTATATATAACGGTTCGTGAATCGTCAGAATTTGGTCGAGGTTATAATGAATGTATGAACACAGTTTAAAATTCTTGAGATTTAACTTAACAAACTTTGCTTTTCGTGTCGGAATAATATAAAGATTAAAGTTTAAATTTGGTCGGAAATTTCCGGGTCGTCACAGTACCTACCCGTTAAAGAAATTTCGTCCCCGAAATTTGATAGAGGTCGTCATGACTAACAATGAGAATGTTATTATAACGATTATAGAGTTTTATCATGTTCAAGAAGAATGGATAAAATAATTCGATTACTCGAAGCGTGTGAGTGAAGTTATCGTAAATGAATGAAATAAGATCATAGTGATTCGTCGTATCTTTTGACATCATCACGATTGATCTCCGAAAAGAAAATCTTTGTAATCTATATTGGATTTGATTATTCGGCGATTAAGGAAATTATGATCCTCTTCGAATTAATGCGATAATCCATTTTGATTTCTCTGTCGGATATTTCACTATAAATCTACCTCATTTGTTTTCTTACAACTCACACCTTCTCAACTCATATTTTAAAGTATTTGTCAATATGCTTCATCCAGTGCTGATTCTTGATATACTCCTCACTTTCATATCTGTCGCTCTTCTTTTTCATCTGCCTTCGGAAGAATCTATTTACTTCTACTATACTCTTGGTTTTATAGTGTTTTTAGTTCTCCCGTGTCTTTATATTGCTATATGCATTGATATATACGGTTTGTGATTTCTGGGTTGTTGTTGGGTTTTATATCTTCCCTTATATTTCAAAGTCCTTGCTTCTTCTATAATCATTGTCATCCACAGTTAATGCCCTCTTCTATTTGCTATGATTTATACTCCCATTTCTAGTTCGGAGCTTTGTCCTTTCGTTTCTTCTTCTTGCGATTAAGCACCGCTTGTAATGGTCCAGAATTCGCAGATATAAATTTCGGAATGAACATTGTTAATGTTCTAGGAAGGAAATTGTAATGACACGATCTTGACTTGTCAAATTACCAGAATACCTCGGAAAAGGCCGAATCATCAAGAAATATTTTCTTGATATTTAGAGATCAAAGAGAATACAAGAGTCGTGTAACATAGCACATAATGACGTTATGATCTGTGAATCATCATGTTCCATTTAGAAACTCAGCATGAATTACTGTAATATAATCACGTTGATCAAGTGTCATTATATTATACTAACTCATGCTTCAGCTCCCAACACTTCTTCAAGAATATTCCTATTTTAAACTCGAATGTTTCAGAATTTAGAAACTAAAATAGTTTCTTTTATGATATAATACAGATAGCGCGAAGAGGTAAATGATTTCAGATAAGAATAATTATAAAAATATCTTCAGAAGTATGGATGATATTTATAATGAAAGATACGATGATATCTTAGAATGTCTAATATCAGAGGATGATGAAGGATATTGTCCGCAGGGGTTTAGAGTCAGGAGCAAGGTATTCGTTAATGACTTCAGCAAGTACTGAATCATTTGGATTCTTTGAAGGCAGGTTCAGCCTTTGTGATTTGTCCACAGCCTCCTTCATACTTTGCTCAATCCGTTTTCCAGTTCCAAATCTTCTCTTTTTCTGAGCTTTGCCAATATACTATCCTTTATCATCCAACTTTTTACTGTTAAGGTCGTTTACAGTTTTTGCTGCTTCATCAGCATTTTTCAAAATTTCAAAAACTGGTTCGCAGTTTAGGGTGTTTTTCAGAAATTTCTCATTCAAAGAATGTAAGTCTTGGAGGTAGACGTTGTGTGTATATGTAATTGTTGATGTAGACATGCTGCGAGGTTTCAAAATACTGATTGCTGATTCTTAATAATTGGTATGACAATTCTTGTTATAAGGTACGAATGAGTATATGATAGGGTTTCGATAATTATAATGATTTTTTTTTTTTGGAAAGTCAAAGATCAGTGAAGTTGTTGGTAAGTTTATTGCTAATGTGGTGAATGTAAACAATTCCCCGGTAACGTTGGCGAAAGGGCAACGTATCTATCGAGGTTATTGATAATGCTAAAAACGAACATATATTTCATAGCATTATTCCTCAAGAAAGACAAGCTTTTAGTTGCAATTGTTCTATTTACAAGAGATATTCGTTTAAATAATAAAAGGTGAAGACAAAAGACAGATTCGACGATTTGAAGACGCAAACGACCAAAAAGCTCAAAAGAACAAAAGACAATCAAAAAGGTTCCAATTATTGATAAGAAACGTCTCGAAATCACAAGAGTACAAGATTCAAAACGCAAAGTACAAGATATTAAATTGTACGCAAGGACGTTCGAAAAACCGGAACCGGGACCAGAGTCAACTCTTAACGCTCGACGCAACGGACTAAAAATTACAAGTTAACTATGTATATAAATATAATATAATATATAATTAATTATATTAATTATATATATATTATATATATATATTATTAAAACCGTCGGCAGCCAGAAACTCCAAGGGTGTAAAATGAAAATACCTCTCCGCGACTCGCGGAGTTTGAAGGGCTTTTTGCCGCGAGTCGCGGAGCCCCAAAATTCATTTCTGGCTATAAAGCCAACCGAATTCTGATCGAATTTTACATCTTTTTTTTCATCTCTCTCTCAATATATACGAGTAATATATATTTATATTTATAATTTGTATTTTAATTTTAATTATAATTCTAATAATAAGGGTATGTTAGCAAATGTTGTAAGGGTGTAAGTCGAAATTCTGTCCGTGTAACGCTACGCTATTTTTAATCATTGTAAGTTATGTTCAACCTTTTTACATTAATGTCTCGTAGCTAAGTTATTATTATGCTTGTTTAAAACGAAGTAATCATGATGTTGGGCTAATTACTAAAATTGGGTAATTGGGCTTTGTACCATAATTGGGGTTTGGACAAAAGAACGACACTTGTAGAAACTAGACTATGGGCTATTAATGGGCTTTATATTTGTTTAACTAAATGAAAGTTTGTTAATGTTAATATAAAGATTTACAATTGGGCGTCCCTATAAATTACCATATACACTCGATCGGACACGATGGGCGGGGTATTTATATGTACGAATAATCGTTCATTTAACCGGATACGGGAATGGATTAATAGCTACTAGAATAATTAAAACAGGGGTGAAATTACATTCAAGGGTAATTGGTGTAATTGTTAACAAAGTAGTAAAACCTTGGTTTACACGCAGTCGATAACCTGGTGTATTCATTAAACAAAGTATTAAAACCTTGTTACAATTCGAATCCCCAATTAGTTGGAATATTTATCTTCGGGTATAATAATAATTTGACAAGGACACTTGCAATTTATATTTATGACTGATGGACTGTTATGGACAAAAACCAGACGGACATATTGAATAATCCAGGACAAAGGACAATTAACCCATGGGCATAAAACTAAAATCAACACGTCAAACATCATGATTACGGAAGTTTAAATAAGCATAATTCTTTTATATCATATTTTATTTCCTTTATTGTATATTTAATTGCACTTCTAATTATCGCACTTTTATTTATTGTTATTTCATTTTATCGCACTTTTAATTATCGTACTTTTTAATTATCGCAATTTAATTTTTATCGCATTTTTATTATTCGCAATTTCATTATCGTTATTTACTTTACGCTTTAATTTAAAGTCTTGTATTTATTTTATATTTTACATTAGGTTTTAACTGCGACTAAAGTTTTAAAATCGACAAACCGGTCATTAAACGGTAAAAACCCCTCTTTATAATAATAATATTACTTATATATATATATTTGTATTTTTATAAAAGTAAACTAATATAGCGTTGAGCTTTGCTTAAAGATCTCCCTGTGGAACGAACCGGACTTACTAAAAACTACACTACTGTACGATTAGGTACACTGCCTATAAGTGTTGTAGCAAGGTTTAAGTATATCCATTCTATAAATAAATAAATATCTTGTGTAAAATTGTATCGTATTTAATAGTGTTTTCCTCTAAAATTTAATAACTATTTTATATACACCTCGCGAAACATCAAGTATTTTTGGCGCCGCTGCCGGGGACTATCTTAAAAACCTGAAGCGCAACGCTAATATAAAAAAAAAAAAAAAGAGATTTTTATCTACTTTTATTAAAAGTCGTTTTTGTAAAAAAATTACGTTTTAATTATTCAAAAATTTAAAAAGAAAAACAAAAATATAAGTATTTTTAGGATTTTGTTAAATATTTAAGTTTTATAAGTTTCTTTATCTTTATTTTAATTTATAAAAATATAAATTTTATTAAAAATCGTTTATTTAAATTAAAAACAGAAAACAAAATAAAAAAAAAAAAAAAAAAATAAAGAAAAACGCGTAAAAACAAAACCTGTCAACTGAATTCCTGAACCCCGCGACTCGCGGGGTTTTCCTCTTTATTTGCCGCGACTCGCGGAGGTCTTCTGACACACGGACAAAACCCTAAAGTTCCATTAATTACGGAGTTTTAATTTATTATTATTATTATTTAACTTAATTATTATTATTATTATTATTAATTTTAGTTTTATTTTTACTTTTTACTTTATATATGTATTTTGTTTAATTAGTTTTATTAAAATTGTAAAATTAGTAGTTTTTATTAAATAAATAATATAAAAATAATATTTTTTATAAAAATTGTACTTTTTACAACTTTTTGTATATTTTTATATTTTGTACCTTTTTAATCGTTGTAGCGTAACTTTTGTATTTTTTAGCTCATATTTAATTTTAAACTTAGTTTTTGCTATAGTTATTTTTACTCCTATATTTTTAGGCTTTGCCGTAGAATTCCTTAAGTACTTTTTCTTTAGACTAAGATTTAGGTGCTTTAGAATTTTGCGACGCCTTTTTAAGTTTTAGTTTCTTTTTAAGTTATTTCCATTTGGGATTTAGTTTTTCCTGTAAGCTTTAATATTTTTAGACCTTTTACTATGTATCAATTATCATTCCAATTAGTAATTTCAATTTGCGATTATAATTTTAAGTTAGTTGTAGTAATAAGGTTAAATTAGTTAAGTATTTTTAAGTTTTTATAAGTTTCTTTTATTTTTCCGTCACCTTTTATTTTTCAACCATTTTTCTTTTTCGACATTTTGCGACGAACTCTTTTTCTCTCTTATTTCTCGCTATTCTAGTTTTTAGGACTTAGAATTTTTTCTACTTCTTATCTAAATTTCTTAAAATTACGAAAATTTATTTTAAGTGGTTAAATTGATAGACATCAAAATTTTCTGGTTCGTAGTAATAGTTGGATTTGTACGTGGACCGGGTTATTGGAGCCAAACAGTCCTCAATTATATTGAGACCAAACGAATCCTGCCCCTCTGCTGCATCTTTTGGCTATTCGAAACGTGGGCAAAATCAGAAAAGTCTATTGGTTGGATAACTTATTATAATTTTTCTTTCCTTTTTAAAACTAATAGGATATTCAGTGAATGCACCGAGCAAGACGTTCATCACCTTTTGTACGTTCACCACCTGTAACTCGATCAAGACATCGTTTAACAAATATAACCGCCGTTGATTTTTCTTTAGAATCGTCATCCAGTCGACCAAGTACTTCAGTTCAAATTTCCGATAATCCAGTTTTTGAAACAAACCTCACAATTGAGAATCCAGAAAATATTCAGGAACGGTTCATAGATCCTGAACCACTAAACTTTCCTCCGGAACCACCAATCATTCAAACAGAGATTGTTGAGGAACGAACTATTAAATCAGAATCATTCAGTGATTCCGATTCAACAAATTCAATTATGGAGAACCTGGAACCTTTAAGTATGGAAGACCGAATGAGAGCTAAACGCACTGGCCAAGGTCACGCAATTACTCATCCAGACATTAATGCGCCAGATTATGAAATCAAAGGACAAATTCTACACATGGTGACTAATCAATGCCAATTTAGTGGTGCGCCGAAGGAAGATCCAAATGAACATCTACGTACCTTTAATAGGATCTGCACACTATTTAAAATACGAGAAGTAGAGGATGAACAGATATATCTCATGTTATTTCCCTGGACTTTAAAGGGAGAAGCCAAAGATTGGTTGGAATCGTTACCCGAAGGGGCGATTGATACATGGGACGTTTTAATTGACAAATTTCTTAAACAATTCTTTCCTGCATCTAAAGCCGTAAGACTTCAAGCAGAAATTGTTACGTTCACACAGAAACCAAATGAAACTCTATATGAGGCGTGGACAAGATATGGAAAGTTGTTAAGAGGATGTCCGCAACATGGTTTAGACACCTGTCAAATAGTACAAATATTCTACCAAGGATGCGACATCACTACAAGAAAAGACATAGATATAGCAGCTGGTGGTTCGATTATGAAGAAAACCGAAACTGATGCTTACAAAATTATTGATAATACTGCTTCCCACTCACATGAGTGGCACCAAGAAAAAGACATCATTAGATCATCTAAAGCAGCTAGAGCCGATTCTAGCCATGACTTAGATTCCATTTCCGCAAAGATAGATGCTTTCGAGAGACGAATGGAAAAGATGACTAAAGATATTCATGCTATACGAATTAGTTGTGAGCAGTGTGGAGGACCACATTTGACAAAAGATTGTCTCAATATTGAATTAACAATGGAAGAAAGAGAGAATATTTCATACATAAACCAAAGGCCTGGAAATAATTATCAGAATAATTATCAACCGCCAAGACCGATCTATAATCAAAACCAGAATTATAACCGAAATATTCCCTACAACAACCAACAAGGTCCTAGCAATCAACAAGTATCCAACAATACTTATAATCAGCAAAGACCTAATTTTCAAAACAAACCACCACAACAAACCGATGATAAAAAGCCGAATTTAGAAGATATGATGACGAAGCTAGTTGAAACTCAAACACAGTTTTTCACATCTCAAAAACAAACAAATGAACAAAATGCTCAAGCATTTAGAAATCAACAAGCTTCTATTCAAAATCTGGAACAAGAAGTAAGTAACCTAGCAAGGTTAATAGGTGAAAGAAAACCGGGAAGTTTACCTAGTGATACAAATGCTAACCCCCGGAATGAAACAGCTAAAGCTATTACCACAAGAAGTGGTACAACACTTAAATCACCTGAAATACCTGTAACTTCTGATGAAACTATTCCTACTCCACAAGAACCACAACCTGATCAAGATAAGGAAAAAGAACCGGTAGTTGAAAAGGTTAATGAAGATAACACAGTTAAGGCTAAACCTTATGTTAAACCATACCAACCACCACTTCCTTATCCGAGTAAAATGAAGAAAGAAAAACTTGAAGCCGAGCAATCCAAATTCTTGGATATGTTTAAACAGATAAATGTAAATCTTCCTTTCATTGATGTGATTTCAGGAATGCCAAGGTATGCTAAATTCTTGAAAGATCTAATCACAAATAGAAAGAAAATGGAAGAACTCTCGGCTGTTACTATGAATGCTAATTGTTCAGCAGTGCTGTTGAATAAGATACCAGAAAAATTATCTGATCCAGGAAGTTTCACAATTCCATGTTTTCTGGGTAGTCTTAGTTCAATAGAAGCATTAGCAGATTTAGGTGCTAGTATAAATCTAATGCCGTATTCACTATACGCTAAACTAGACCTTGGAGAATTAAAACCAACCAGAATAAGCATACAACTAGCCGATAGATCAATAAAATATCCTAGAGGGATAATGGAGAACATGCTAGTTAAAGTTGGTACTTTAGTATTTCCAGTAGATTTTGTTGTTTTGGACATGGAAGAAGATTCTCAAGTTCCTCTCATATTAGGAAGACCATTCTTAAACACGGCTAAAGCAATGATAGACGTGTTCGGTAAGAAACTGACCCTAAGTATAGAGGATGAGAGTGTTACCTTTTCAGTTGATAGAGCAATGCAACAACCACAATCTGCAGATGATACATGTTATTATATTCAAACTATAGATGCACATGCAGAATTATTAGAAGAATTTCCAGAATTACAAGGAACAGGAGAATGTTCTTTAGGAGAAGGAAATGAACCAATTGATGAAGCTGAAATGTTAGCTACACTTATAGCTAATGGATATGAACCAACAACAGAAGAAATTCAAATGCTAAAAGAAGAAGACAGATATCGATATAAATCATCGATAGAAGAACCTCCGAAATTAGAGTTAAAGCCACTTCCAAACCATTTGGAATACGCTTATTTACATGGTGAATCTGAATTACCTGTAATAATATCGTCTTCTCTTACTAAAAATGAGAAATCACAACTCATTTCTGTGTTGAAAGCTCATAAACCAGCCATTGCATGGAAGATTCATGATATTAAAGGAATAAGTCCTTCGTATTGCACACATAAAATCCTTATGGAAGAAGGTCATAAAACGTATGTGCAACGCCAACGAAGACTAAATCCTAATATGCAAGATGTAGTTAAGAAAGAGATTATTAAACTGCTAGATGCAGGTTTAATATATCCAATTTCTGATAGTCCATGGGTAAGCCCAGTTCAATGCGTACCTAAGAAGGGTGGTATGACTGTCATTACAAATGAGAAAAATGAGCTTATTCCTACTAGGACTGTAACAGGATGGCGTGTATGTATTGATTATAGAAAATTAAATGACGCCACCAGAAAAGATCACTTCCCCTTACCTTTCATAGATCAAATGTTGGAAAGATTAGCCGGAAATAGTTACTATTGTTTTCTTGATGGATTTTCCGGATATTTTCAAATTCCAATAGCACCCGAAGATCAAGAGAAAACCACATTCACGTGCCCTTATGGTACTTTTGCTTACAAACGCATGCCATTTGGACTTTGTAACGCCCCTGCAACCTTTCAAAGGTGTATGATGGCGATTTTTCACGACATGATAGAAGAATGCATGGAAGTATTCATGGATGACTTTTCAGTCTTCGGTGATACATTTAAATCATGTCTAGTTAATCTGGAACGAATGCTAATTAGATGCGAAAAATCAAATCTAGTACTTAATTGGGAGAAATGCCATTTCATGGTTAAAGAAGGCATCGTTCTTGGACATAAAATTTCAAAAGAAGGAATTGAAGTGGATAGAGCTAAAGTAGATGTAATTGCTAAACTTCCACATCCCACCAATGTTAGAGGAGTTAGGAGTTTTCTAGGGCATGCCGGTTTTTACCGACGTTTTATAAAAGATTTTTCTAAAATTGCCACTCCTATGAATAAACTCCTAGAAAAGGATGCGCCATTCATCTTTTCAGATGAATGTATCAAATCTTTTAATATTCTTAAAGAAAAACTCACTAATGCGCCGATCATGATAACACCAAATTGGAATCTACCATTTGAACTAATGTGCGATGCAAGTGATTTTGCAATGGGAGCCGTTTTAGGACAAAGGATTGAAAAACGATTTCAACCTATATATTATGCTAGTAAGACGTTACAAGGAGCACAAACGAACTATACAACTACTGAAAAAGAACTCCTTGCTATTGTCTTTGCTTTTGACAAATTTCGATCATATCTCGTTCTAGCAAAAACGGTGGTCTATACCGACCATTCTGCTCTTAGATACCTATTTTCAAAACAAGATGCTAAACCAAGATTAATCCGTTGGATCTTACTCTTACAAGAGTTTGATATTGAAATCCGAGATAAAAAAGGAGCAGAAAATCTCGCCGCTGATCATCTTTCTCGTCTTGAAAATCCCGAATTAGAAGTTCTGAATGAATCGGCCATACAAGACAACTTTCCTGATGAATATCTATTGAAGATAGATTATAAAGAAATCCCATGGTTTGCAGACTATGCAAACTACTTAGTTTGTGGATTCCTTGAAAAAGGATTATCGTACCAAAGACGAAAGAAATTCTTCAGTGATATAAAACACTATTTCTGGGAAGATCCACATCTGTTTAAAAGTTGTCCCGATGGAATAATACGCCGATGTGTATTTGGAAATGAAGCTAGTAAAATTTTAAACCATTGTCACACAGGACCAACAGGAGGGCATTATGGGCCTCAACTAACAGCAAGAAAAGTTTATGAAGCTGGATTCTATTGGCCTACAATTTACAAAGACGCACACCTTCTTTGCAAATCCTGTGATGCATGTCAAAGGGCCGGAAGAATAAGTCAACGCGATGAAATGCCACAAAATGTCATCCAAGTATGTGAAGTATTTGACATTTGGGGTATTGACTTTATGGGTCCATTTCCAAAATCTCATAATAATCTATATATACTCGTAGCCATTGATTATGTATCTAAATGGGCGGAAGCACAAGCTCTCCCAACTAACGATGCACGAGTTGTAGTAAACTTTTTAAAACGTCTTTTTGCAAGGTTTGGAACACCGAAAGCTTTAATAAGTGATCGGGGTACTCATTTTTGTAATAATCAACTTGAGAAAGTTCTTAAAAGATATGGAGTAACTCATAAAATCTCCACCGCATATCATCCACAAACAAGTGGACAAGTTGAAAATACAAACCGAGCTTTAAAACGTATTCTTGAGAAAACCGTAGGATCAAATCCAAAGGAATGGTCCATTAAATTGGAGGATGCACTCTGGGCTTTTAGAACAGCCTACAAAACTCCAATTGGAACCACACCTTTTAGACTTGTTTATGGAAAAGCATGTCATCTTCCAGTAGAAATTGAACACAAAGCATTTTGGGCTTTGAAGACATGTAATCTTGATTTACATGAAGCCGGACATCTACGATTAAGTCAACTAAACGAATTAGAAGAATTAAGACATGAAGCATACGAAAATTCGTTAATCTATAAAGAAAGAACGAAGAAATGGCATGATAAAAGAATCAGAAGTTCAAAAGAATTTAAAGAAGGAGACAGAGTTCTTCTTTTCAATTCACGATTCAAGCTATTTCCTGGGAAATTGAAATCAAGATGGTCTGGACCATTCATAGTCAAAAGAGTTTTCCCATACGGAACGATAGAATTAATAAATTCAAATGGGATTGAATTTAAAGTTAATGGTCACAGAGTTAAACATTACATACAGGGTCCGATGGAAGTCGACAACGAAGTTAATCACAATTTCAACACCACAGCTAACTAAGTGTGGGGAGAATCAACTCTTTAAAGGATAATATGTATTTCTGTTAGAGTTAGATTGTCTGTTTTCGTGTAGTTCTCGAAAATGGAACACGTATGGTCTTTCCCTAGCAGACCCTAAAGAACTAGTCTTCTCCCCCCATTCTGAATTTTTATTTTTTTTAGGTTTTTACGAAATGAAGACTGCCTGTGAACTAAACCATGGTCTAATGCTACACGCTTTGATCACTAAAAGAAATAATGATATACTACCGAGTGAATTAGTATCAGTAATCAGAGAAAGAATGGACGGAGTTAGAAAAGGATCCAGATGCGAAGATAATAAGTTACAATTTGGTAAAGGAAAATCAAAATCCGCAGCGAAAAGAAGAGCACGACACCTAGAAAAATGTCACAAATGCGGAAAATGGTCACATGGAGGTAAATGTTCAAATAATCAAACTTATTCAAATACCGAATTTGTTACTTTATGCAGAGACGGACCGTTCATATGTTTAGAAGAAAAGACAATGAATGCTCGAGGTTACGCCTATGCAGCCATGGAAGACCAATTAAACCGACTATCTTATGAATATAATAGATCATATAACTAAGAAATCTATTTCACAGGTATGTCTGTACAGTTTTTATTTTTATTTTTATTTTTAACCTTTTGATAATAAACGCTAATTTGTTCGCTAAAAAGTATTAAATTGGTATTAAATAAAATTAGGTTTGGCGACCGAAATTATTGATATCCTTCAAAAATTTATTACATCACTGCGAAATTTAACGTTTATTCTTAAGGTATAAATATCTTTAATCAATCAACCCAAAATATTTCAAAAATTCGTCATGAGTTAAATTAGGTCTTAGAACCGAAATTACTTTACCGAAAAGAGGGGCGCATATTTTTGATAATATTTGATTGATTAAAGTGGGATAAAAAGACAAAAAGATTTTTAATTTATTTTTACCATGTTTTTAAAATTAATATTTAAATCTTAAATTAATATTGTAAACTTTGTAAAAACAATATATTTAAAATTGTAAATATTTGAATTTTTAAATTAAGTTTGGTGTGAATTTTTAATTTTTAAAATATTAATTTTTAATTTTATGCATTTCAAATTTTAAGTTTGGTGTGAATTTTTTAATTTTTAATTTTGAATTTTATATTTATGTTGTGTGAATTTAAAAACAAAAATTTACTTTATCTCATTAAGTTAAAAATATGATTTTAAAATTCGTCGTAAGTTGAAGACTAGGTCTTTGAACCGAAATTGCTTTACCCGAGGGAGGGACGAGAACTTTTATTATCATTATTTTTAATCTTATTGATTTAAAGTATACAAAAACATTAAAAAAACCCAAAAATCTTAGCTTTTAAAACAATCGCTACAAAGAGACAAATTTTAAAAATTTTTGTCGAGGGACGGACTAGGACATCAATCCGAAACGACCTCGTCCTAAATAACAAGGGAAACAAAATTTTAAAATTAATTTCTTAATTGTTTTATAAGTTAAAGATTATAAAAAAAAAAAAAAAAAAAAAAAAAAAAGGTAACTCCGCGACTCGCGGAGTTTTAAGTACAAACCTCCGCGACTCGCGGAGGGACCAAATTACAGAAAAAAATAAAACAGCTGCACACGATCAGTCACTCCCACACACACAAAACACAGAAAAAAAACTGCGAAAAGAACCCCCGAAAAACCCACGAAAATCATCCCAAAAACTCGATTTTTCACCGTTAATCTTCAAATTTTTCACTACAATCATGTTGAGAAGGATGATATCTAGGAACTACTCAAGAAAACAGGTACAATTACACCCCAAATCACCTTTAAATCCGAATTTTAGTGTGTTCTTGAGCATATTTTCATAATTTGAATTTTGTTAATTTTTAGTGTAATTAGTGTTAAATTGTTAGTATATTATGCATGTATAACCTAGATTGATGCTTGTTAACATGATTTGAAGCCAAAAACTTCAAAATCTTTAGAATCTAGGGTTTGTGTTCTTGAGCAATTTGGGGCTTTTTGATATAAACAGGTTATGGCCGATTTTTGTCATGAATTGTTGCTAAATTAAGTAGTGTAACATGTCTAGGTAGTTAAATGATCCAAACTTTGAGCCTAAACATGATTTTGAGAATTAAAAGTGGACTTTTTCAAGTCCAAAATTCATGAACTTGATTTTTGAAAGATAATGCCATTTGAGACTTGTTTATTTTCTAGTAATGATTATTTTGACATGTTATTTGAGTTGAATGCTTATGAACTTGGCGAAAATTTTCGTATATGCTTATTTGAAAAAGTGTAGATTTGATAAAAATGTGAAAATGAGCTTAAGTTTGATATAAATTGATAATGTCATTGTAATTATTTTGATTGATGATTTTGCTGACACTAATGCATATTTGGATGCACAAAATTTGTGTTTGATGTGTTTTGCAGAATGAAAGGGGTGAATCTTCATCCCAAGCCCGTCATGCTCCTGCTGAGAACTTGGAACAACAGGAGGTAGATAACTACTACAAGCAGGATGTACCTCATCCAGTCATGACCTTTTCAGATATGCACTTGGAACAGTTGCACCCGAACCTGAGATTTGACAGACTTTGGATAGATTATCCAAAATATCAACGGGGTTTGCATACTCTTCATTCCAAGGTTGTTGAGGTACCAAGGGTCATAGAATGGGGACCCTTGGAAGCTGTAGAATTGGCCGGGCCAATTAGGGAATTACTGGTACAGAGGTATGGTAATTCTTATTTTAATGACTGGATATGTTTATTCACCATACGCAGACCTGTATATAAAGTATGGTGTGAAGAGTTGTTATGTAGTATAGAGTTGAATGATCGGGTAGCTAGTTTAACCGATCGTTCTTTTATTAGATTTTTGTTAGGCGGTTCGATGCGCCACATGTCTTTACTGGACATGGCTCAGGCTTTACGTATATATACGCCTGAGGAGTTAGCGTCTGCCGATTGTAGAGGATTGATACTAAACGGTAGGAAAATAGATGAAAATTTTGATACACACGGTGTGTGGAGTCAAATGACAAGCCACCACCGTTTCAAAGGGGGAAACTACTCTTATTTGGATATAGATAGAGCCGAATTAAGAGTAATACATAGATTTTTAGCTAACTCGATTACACAAAGGGGTAAAAACAAAGAAAAGGTAAATGAACAAGATTTGTTTTACCATATGTGTATTCGAGACCCACACAGCGCTGTAAGTATACCATATTGTGTGGGTTATTATTTATCAGCTATGGTTCGAGGGATGCGTCCACATAGCATAATAGGGGGTGGTATTTTTATTACTTTGATTGGTGAATATCTCGGTGTGGATATAAGTCGGGGGGGATTATTAGTAGAAGAGCCGGAACCCCGCGACACTATAGGTTTAAATGTGTACCATGGTGCGAAAGTTTTGAAGCGGCGAAACAACGCCGCAGTACGATACAATGGTAGACATCCACAGGTAGAGAGAAACCAGGAACAAGGTAATGTAGGAGGGGGGCAAGAAATGCATAGGTTTATAGCTTCTCAGGAATACGAAAATGCTAGACAGAGAGCATTTGAAGATTGGCAAGTTCATCAGAACCAGATCATAGCGCATTGCCAACATATAGGTAGAAACTATATTCCTACACCGAAACCCGTCTTCCCTCCTTGGTCGATAGAGATGCAGCCACCATATCCTACGTATGACCCTGCCGAGGCATTCTATAGCACTTATGGTTATGCGTGGAACCCCTATTGGTACCAATATCATCCTTAGTTTACTTATTTTTATTTTTATTTTGTAATTTGTAAGTATTGATATGTTTAATATTTTTTGTTAATATTGTAATCATTTTTATAATTATCTAACTTTTATTCTTAGATTTTAATAATTTTTGAATGTGGGGTAATAAACCAAACTTCAAAAATATGTATATATGTTTGCAGTTTATCTTATGTACACAACAGGGTAAAACAACGCATTTTCAAAGACTGGCATTAAGTTCAGCAAAAGCAAGTAATTTTGACGACAAAGATGCAAAATATATGTGAAATAACAACAAGACGGAATGAACAAATGACGTGCACCATTTATCATTCAGCAAACAAACGCCAATATATTTGGAAACTTTGGTAAAAATTTAATCATTTTCACACAAATCACCCTCAATAATTTAAATTGTTACTGATTTCTTGCAAATGAGGGCATTGCAAGATCTTAAGTGTGGGAAGGGGTTAAATTCTTTCGGATTTTAAAAATTTTTTATTAAACACTTGGTTACCATTAAAAATACTAGTAAAGCAGTAGTTGTATTAGAATCTAGTGCTCTCTGATAATAAAGAACAGCCCTAGTCTTATATACTGACTACCCAATTCTAGTAAAATTTTTCAAAATTTTTAATTAAATGAATTCAAATCATGTTTATACATATTTATGAACGATAAAACTAGGTTTTAACACCGAAATTATTGTTACCTCGGAAAGGACATAAATTGAGAAACAAACTAAAATGTTAAAATTCATTTAAAATAGAATAGAGGACGATAAAAAGAAAAATAAAAAGCCAAGTGTGGGAAAATTTACCAAGTTATTTTAAACATATGCCACATATATTTGTAACAAATAACTGAAAATACTTTTGCTTTGGACTAAACTAAACTGTTTTACCCGATGAAAGAAAAGAAGAGATGGATCTATACGATGAATCAATTCCATCACTAAAAGGAAGTAAAGTCTTCCGAAAAAGACACACGCTTCTTGATTTAGGTCATGAAGTTGTCGTCCAGACCAGCTGTAGGTTGACGAAAAATCTAGAAAAGTCATCACTAAAATCAGCAGGAAATCCACGGACCTCAGCATTAAACAGGGTCGCCAAGTGGTCAGATTTATCCTAACCATGAGAAGGATTTATCTCGTACAATGGGGAGGCACCGTGCAAATTAGCTGGATAAGACTAATGAATCAGATCCCCAGAAAGGATAATCTCCTTAAAGATTAAAAATCAGCTTTTAAGACTGATATTACTCAATCCTAGAGATTGACCTTAAAGATTGAGAATTCAAACTCATGGAATTCAATGATATCTAAACTCGAGTTTGAACGAGAAAATATTTTGATCAAAAATACAAACCGATTTGTTTTCTGAAAACCCTATTTTCAATGCGTTCATTACCATTGAACGTAAAATCCTAGGAATTCACCTAGAATTCATTAGGTCACCTGAATTAAATCGGGTGTCAACCGTAAGAACGGTGGTTGCATAACATGGTCAAAGACAGGACCTTGTGCCAGACCGACAAATTATAAGGGTGAGCTTTACTATTGCTCCTACCAAGGATAGTAATTGCGTCCGACACGTTATAGACCATAATCAAAAGCATGTCACGGGACATTGCCTTAAACAGTTGCTTGTTCAACGCTTTCCTTTAAAACCGGACGGTAGTTTGCCGAAAGGTAATATACGGGACAAGTAAACTGGACGTGTTGCTTTCCAAATACAAGGTTAGCAAGTGGGTGACACAAAACCGCAAGTTTTGAGCTAAAATTTTCAAATCTGAAACCCACCAAACCCACAAAAATATTTTGCAAACACCGGTAAAGGGTTATTCCGGAAAACTTATCTAGGGTAAAAACTAGATTTAATTTTCAAAAGATCAAATGTTTTCATAAAGATCCAATTTCCTTAATGGATCTAAATTTTTATAGTCATGTGGGACTGTAAACCATATCGTTACTACCATTGTTTATACCGCCGTATAGAAATCACTGATGTACAAAGTGTGAAGAATAAAAAAGTGATTCTAGTATTTCAAGACGATATTGCTTGAGGACAAGCAACGCTCAAGTGTGGGAATATTTGATAATGCTAAAAACGAACATATATTTCATAGCATTATTCCTCAAGAAAGACAAGCTTTTAGTTGCAATTGTTCTATTTACAAGAGATATTCGTTTAAATAATAAAAGGTGAAGACAAAAGACAGATTCGACGATTTGAAGACGCAAACGACCAAAAAGCTCAAAAGAACAAAAGACAATCAAAAAGGTTCCAATTATTGATAAGAAACGTCTCGAAATCACAAGAGTACAAGATTCAAAACGCAAAGTACAAGATATTAAATTGTACGCAAGGACGTTCGAAAAACCGGAACCGGGACCAGAGTCAACTCTTAACGCTCGACGCAACGGACTAAAAATTACAAGTTAACTATGTATATAAATATAATATAATATATAATTAATTATATTAATTATATATATATTATATATATATATTATTAAAACCGTCGGCAGCCAGAAACTCCAAGGGTGTAAAATGAAAATACCTCTCCGCGACTCGCGGAGTTTGAAGGGCTTTTTGCCGCGAGTCGCGGAGCCCCAAAATTCATTTCTGGCTATAAAGCCAACCGAATTCTGATCGAATTTTACATCTTTTTTTTCATCTCTCTCTCAATATATACGAGTAATATATATTTATATTTATAATTTGTATTTTAATTTTAATTATAATTCTAATAATAAGGGTATGTTAGCAAATGTTGTAAGGGTGTAAGTCGAAATTCTGTCCGTGTAACGCTACGCTATTTTTAATCATTGTAAGTTATGTTCAACCTTTTTACATTAATGTCTCGTAGCTAAGTTATTATTATGCTTGTTTAAAACGAAGTAATCATGATGTTGGGCTAATTACTAAAATTGGGTAATTGGGCTTTGTACCATAATTGGGGTTTGGACAAAAGAACGACACTTGTAGAAACTAGACTATGGGCTATTAATGGGCTTTATATTTGTTTAACTAAATGAAAGTTTGTTAATGTTAATATAAAGATTTACAATTGGGCGTCCCTATAAATTACCATATACACTCGATCGGACACGATGGGCGGGGTATTTATATGTACGAATAATCGTTCATTTAACCGGATACGGGAATGGATTAATAGCTACTAGAATAATTAAAACAGGGGTGAAATTACATTCAAGGGTAATTGGTGTAATTGTTAACAAAGTAGTAAAACCTTGGTTTACACGCAGTCGATAACCTGGTGTATTCATTAAACAAAGTATTAAAACCTTGTTACAATTCGAATCCCCAATTAGTTGGAATATTTATCTTCGGGTATAATAATAATTTGACAAGGACACTTGCAATTTATATTTATGACTGATGGACTGTTATGGACAAAAACCAGACGGACATATTGAATAATCCAGGACAAAGGACAATTAACCCATGGGCATAAAACTAAAATCAACACGTCAAACATCATGATTACGGAAGTTTAAATAAGCATAATTCTTTTATATCATATTTTATTTCCTTTATTGTATATTTAATTGCACTTCTAATTATCGCACTTTTATTTATTGTTATTTCATTTTATCGCACTTTTAATTATCGTACTTTTTAATTATCGCAATTTAATTTTTATCGCATTTTTATTATTCGCAATTTCATTATCGTTATTTACTTTACGCTTTAATTTAAAGTCTTGTATTTATTTTATATTTTACATTAGGTTTTAACTGCGACTAAAGTTTTAAAATCGACAAACCGGTCATTAAACGGTAAAAACCCCTCTTTATAATAATAATATTACTTATATATATATATTTGTATTTTTATAAAAGTAAACTAATATAGCGTTGAGCTTTGCTTAAAGATCTCCCTGTGGAACGAACCGGACTTACTAAAAACTACACTACTGTACGATTAGGTACACTGCCTATAAGTGTTGTAGCAAGGTTTAAGTATATCCATTCTATAAATAAATAAATATCTTGTGTAAAATTGTATCGTATTTAATAGTGTTTTCCTCTAAAATTTAATAACTATTTTATATACACCTCGCGAAACATCAGTTATAATAAGACTTTTTTTTTTTGATTGAGAAGTCGAAGTTGACTTGTTGGAGCTGTGACAAAACTGACTATTTTTAAACGGAATTGAAAAGTTATGTTAGCTAGTAAATGCCAAAGGGTCTAACACGGATACGTGTCGAACTATGACTTGGGTTTTGAGAGTTTTTCAGGTGTATAACTGTGGGTAACATGTGGTTGGATCATCATCTCGATTGTTCCTTAGTTGAAGTGTCTTCAGGAATTTCGAAGGGTTTGAGCACATATTGTAATCGTTAATACATATGATGTTCTAACACAGTTTTGAAGTCAAAGTATAGCTTTGAAAGATACAGGAATCTAAGAGTGATGATACTGGTTATATTTCGAATTGAATTATGCGATTTCAAAATCAGAATATGTAATTGAATTTGAATGAGTATAATTGTTTTGATTTATATGAAAGAATGGATATTGTTGTGAAAGTAGGGAGTATAGTTGATGATTGCTGAATCAGTTTCGAAAAATGTAATATATTAATTGTGAATTTATATATCTCTCGGGTATTACCTACCCGTTAAAAAAAATTTCACAATTAATAATTTGTACAATAGAATTTTATTACAGTCTTTATGAAAATATATATGTGCATATTTTCTTCAGATGTAACATAGATTTAATGAGTTAATATTAAATTAAACTCATTTGATTTACGGTTGAAACTAGAACTGAATAATCCCTAAAGACTTTAGAAATTACATAACTTTTACGGAGTATTTATTCAATAAAATTGAAATTATGAATTAATACTTCGTTATTTGTTGGTGTTTGTAACCCTTGCACCATATTCTCTAAAGCCACTACTCGAGCGCGAAGCGCGTTGACTTCTTCTATTACACCGGGGTGATTGTCGGTTCGGATGAGCGGATAAATAAAATCTAGAATTTGATGTAGTATATAATCATGACGAGAAACTCTGAAAATGAGAGAGAAAATGGTGTTTAGGACCGGTTCGCCGGTAAGTGCTTCAGGTTCATCGCCAAGAGGGCAATGTGGTGGATGGAAGGGATCACCTTCTTCTTGTCTCCAATTATTGAGGAGGCTACGAACCTATCCCCAATTCATCTAGAATAGATGATGGCTAATTGGTTGATCCATTCCGGTCACACTGCTTTCGGAGCTTGAGTGGGATTCCATATCGGAATTCGAGGGACTTGAACTAATGATGAATTCCATTTCGTTCGCTTGAATAAAGGATTTTTCGATATGAAATGATTTTTCAGCTATCGGGTGGTATTCTAATTACATAGAATATCTATAGATATAGCGCAAAAGATTTCGTAGATTACGGAGGAATTTACGGGATATGTCAGGCAAAGTTTACAGTAACAGATACGCTAAGATATGGATTAGCAGATACGCTAAGATATGAATTTTGTCTATACACTATTCATGCAATCAATGCAATAAGACGTGTCTAGACTAAGAATGATAAGCAGGTAATTTTTGACAAAAATGATAAGCAAAACTTTTGACATGCAGACACGGTCGAAGTCCAGGCTCACTAATGCATCCTAACGACTATCAGTTAGACACACTAATGCAAACCTGGTTCGCTAAGACCACCGCTCTGATACCAACTGAAAAGAACCCATTCATATACATTATAAATGATTCACAATAGTTGATTACATCGCGAGGTATTTGACCTCTATATGATACATTTTACAAACATTGCATTCGTTTTTAAAAGATAAACTTTCTTTACAACGAAAGTTGACGGCATGCACACCATTTCATAATACAACCAACTATAATTGGCTTAATAATAATCTTGATGAACTCAATGACTCGAATGCAACGTCTTTCAAAATATGCCATGAATGACTCCAAGTAATATCCTTAAAATGAGCTAATGCACAGCGGAAGATTTCTTTAATACCTGAGAATAAAAATGCTTT
Organism: Rutidosis leptorrhynchoides; assembly: GCF_046630445.1. NCBI lineage: Eukaryota > Viridiplantae > Streptophyta > Magnoliopsida > Asterales > Asteraceae > Rutidosis > Rutidosis leptorrhynchoides. The sequence goes on from NC_092333.1 coordinate 25,793,295, forward strand.
AAAGTGTCAACCAAAAGGTTGGTGAGTTCATAGGTTTATCATAACAATCATTTCAATATATTAATAGACCACAAGATTTCCGTTTATAAATATATGTACACTCGCAAGTGTATAAAAGTATTCTATAAGTTGTAGGCACCCGGTAACAAGCCTTAACATTCATGTTTTACCCTCTGAAGTACACCAGATCAGGTGTATTTAAAATAACCTCGAAGTACTAAAGCATCCCATAGTCAGGATGGGGGTTGTCAGGCCCAATAGATCTATCTTTAGGATTCGCGCCTACCGTACATAGACAAGTAGTTTAATGTTACCAAGCTAAGGGTATATTTCTGGTTTAAACCCACGTAGAATTAGTTTTCGTACTTGTGCCTATTTCGTAAAACATTTATAAAACAGCGCATGTATTCTCTGCCCAAAAATATATATAAAAAGGGAGTAATGAAACTCACAATACTGTATTTCGTAGTAAAAATACATATAACGTCATTTAACAAGTGCAAGGTTGGCCTCGGATTCACGAACGTATCAATATTTAGATTCAATATTGCAGGAAAGTACGTAGACGCAACGGAGATGATAAACACTAGATTGACCTCACGAGCATACCCATGAACCATACTCATCGCCTCCATAGCTATAACCCATTATTTCCTTAGCTTCGACTCATTCAAAAAAAACTATTTTGAAATCACTCGGACACCACTCCGTCGTAATATTTTATGTATACTAATAATATCTTGAAGTAATACAGAGCAAATATATATATATATATATATATATATATATATATATAAATCGATTGAGAGAGTTTAGAGAAATATATTTTCAAGTTTCTATGAAATAATGAAACCTATTGAATTCTATTTATAAAAGATTTTTGAATTATTAAAGTAAATTATTAAAGTATGAATTATTAAAGTGAATTATTAAAGTATGAATTATTAAAGTGAATTATTAAAGTATGAATTATTAAAGTGAATTATTAAAGTGAATTATTAAAGTATGAATTATTAAAGTGAATTATTAAAGTTAAAGTAAAGTAAAAGTAAAGTAAAGGTAAAGTTAAAGTATAGTAAAAAACTATGTATGTATAATACGCGTATAAATATATATAATATTAATTTAAATCGTTATATATATTTAATGAAATAAAATATAAATATCGTTATATTTATTATACTGGTTAAGTAATGAGTTGTCAAAAGTGATTCTAGATATTTATAAAAGTTATATACGTTTTAATAATAAAGTTCTTTTTAAACTGAAAACGTCTTTGTACGTTTGAAAATAGATTAATAGAATATTATGGAAACCAATTCTCCACTAACTTTTGTCTAACTTTCGTAAATGACACTTTTTGTTTTTATTTATAAATAGCTTTACAAATTATTCTGAATATTGTTAAGAGGAATAGATTTTCTCAAATCATAGTGGACCTCTCAACAGAGACTTGTAATCATAATTCAATGTTTCTGATAATTCAATCATTTAATATATATTTTTTTAATTTCGCCGAAAATCATATTGAAAAAAATACGTTCGTATAAAGTATTATACGTTTAATACTTTATTAATATTCTCAAGTTATAATATATATATACATATACATATCTATTTATATATAACGGTTCGTGAATCGTCGGAATTTGGTCGAGGTTATAATGAATGTATGAACACAGTTTAAAATTCTTGAGATTTAACTTAACAAACTTTGCTTTTCGTGTCGGAATAATATAAAGATTAAAGTTTAAATTTGGTCGGAAATTTCCGGGTCGTCACAAGTAGTCCTAGTAAAACCAGAATGCATGACTTGTTTCTAGATGTATGAATTACGTGTCTTTATTGCCTTTGCTGAACGACTTGTGTACTAGCTAGAATTATCTTCACAACTATCTTGTATCAAAGTTATTGTGTGCTATATTTCATGCTTTATGTAAAATAAGCGGTATTGTAAGTTTGTAAAATATTGTATAAAAGTTTGAACGCGAAATATTATTATAATCAGTTTTTCATATAGAATTGTAGTAGTTGAATTGTATATTAGCTATTAAGTATGAACTTAACGGGTAGGTACTACCCGAATTTAAACTTATAAAACGCTAATATGAAGAAAAAGCTTTTATAAATGAGTTCATATTATGCTACGAAATACTATTAACTACTCTTAATATTCTGTATGATTAACTTGTTCCATTTGACTATTTTGAAGGAAATGGCACCGACTACTCGACACACCGTGAATATGAATGAAGAGGAATTCCGTACTTTTCTAGCTTCAAACATAGCCGCAGTACAGGCTGCGCTACATACCAACAATAACCTTGGATCTAGCAGTACAGGAAATCGTGTAGGATGCACCTACAAAGAATTCACTGCCTTCAAACCTTTGGAATTTGATAGAACCAAAGGACCGATCGGATTGAAACGGTGGACCGAGAAGGTCGAATCGGTGTTTACCATAAGTAAGTGTACTGAAGAGGACAAAGTGAAGTATGCTACGTATACCTTCACAGGATCTGCGTTAACATGGTGGAATACCTATCTAGAGCAAGTGGGATAAGATGATGCGTACGCACTACCGTGGTCAGCATTCAAGCACTTGATGAACGAGAAGTACCGTCCCAGAACCGAGGTCAATAAGCTCAAGACAGAACTTAGAGGGTTACGAACCCAAGGATTTGATATTACCACGTACGAAAGACGATTCACAGAATTGTGCCTATTGTGTCCGGGAGCGTTCGAAGATGAGGAAGAGAAGATCGACGCGTTTGTGAAAGGATTACCGGAAAGAATCCAAGAAGATATAAGTTCACACGAGCCCGCCTCCATACAACAGGCATGTAGAATGGCTCACAAACTAGTGAACCAGACTGAGGAAAGAATTAAAGAATAGATGGCTGAAGAGGCCAATGTGAAGCAAGTCAAAAGAAAGTGGAAGGAAAACGGTGATAAGAATCACCAATACAACAACAACAGCAATTACAATAATAATCGCAACAATTATCCCAACAATCGCAACATCAATCGCAACTACAACAAACGGCCCAACAACAACAACAACAACAACAACAACAACAACAACAATAACAACAACAACAACAACAACAACAACAACAACAACAGCAACTACAACAATCATCCCAACAATAATAATAACTGCAACAACAACAACAATCAGAAGCAGCTATGCCAAAGGTGTGAAAAGTATCACTCGGGGTTCTGCACCAAATTTTGCAACAAGTGTAAAAGAAATGGTCATAGCGCGGCGAAGTGTGAGGTCTACGGACCAGGGGTTAACAGAACGAAAGGAACAAATGGTGTCGGAACGAGTAATGGCGGAGCAAGTAATGTCGGAGCAAGTTATGCCAATGTAGTTTGTTATAAATGTGGAAAACCGGGCCACATTATTAGAAATTGCCCGAACCAGGAGAACACGAATGGACAAGGCCGCGGAAGAGTTTTCAAAATTAATGCGGCAGAGGCACAGGAAGACCCGGAGCTTGTTACGGGTACGTTTCTTATTGACAATAAATCTGCTTACGTTTTATTTGATTCGGGTGCGGATAGAAGCTATATGAGTAGAGATTTTTGTGCTAAATTAAGTTGTCCATTGACGCCGTTGGATAGTAAATTTTTACTCGAATTAGCAAACGGTAAATTAATTTCAGCAGATAATATATGCCGGAATCGAGAAATTAAACTGGGTAGCGAAATATTTAAGATTGATTTGATACTAGTAGAGTTAGGGAGTTTTGATGTAATAGTTGGCATGGACTGGCTAAAGAAGGTGAAAGCAGAGATCGTATGTTATAAAAATGCAATTCGCATTGTACGAGAAGAAGGAAAACCCTTAATGGTGTACGGAGAAAAGGGCAACATGAAGCTACATCTTATTAGTAATTTGAAGGCACAAAAACTAATAAGAAAAGGTTGCTATGATGTTCTAGCACACGTCGAGAAAGTACAAACTGAAGAAAAGAGCATCAATGATGTTCCCGTCGCAAAAGAATTTCTCGATGTATTTCCGAAAGAATTACCGGGACTACCTCCACATCGATCCGTTGAATTTCAAATAGATCTTGTACCAGGAGCTGCACCAATAGCGTGCTCCTTATAGACTCGCACCCAGCGAGATGAAAGAACTGCAAAACCAACTGCAAGAACTATTAGTACGTGGTTTCATTCGACCAAGCACATCACCATGGGGAGCTCCTGTTTTGTTTGTAAAGAAGAAGGATGGTACATTTAGGTTGTGTATTGACTACAGAGAGTTGAACAAACTTACCATCAAAAATCGTTATCCACTGCCGAGAATTGACGACTTATTTGATCAACTACAAGGCTCGTCAGTTTATTCGAAATTGATTTACGTTCTGGATATCACCAAATGCGAGTAAAGGAGGATGATATTCCAAAAACTGCTTTTAGGACGCGTTATGGTCATTACGAGTTTATGGTTATGCCGTTTGGATTGACTAACGCACCAGCTGTGTTCATGGACCTTATGAACCGAGTGTGTGGGCTATATCTTGACAAGTTTGTCATTGTTTTCATCGATGACATACTTATTTACTCAAAGAATGATCAAGAGCACGAAGAACATTTGAGAAAAGTGCTAGAAGTATTGAGGAAAGAAAAACTGTACGCTAAGTTTTCAAAGTGTGCATTTTGGTTGGAAGAAGTTCAATTCCTCGGTCACATAGTGAACAAAGAAGGTATCCAGGTGGACCCGGCAAAGATCGAAACCGTTGAAAAGTGGGAAACCCCAAAAACTCCGAAGCATATACGTCAATTTTTAGGACTGGCTGGTTACTACAGAAGATTCATCCAAGATTTCTCCAAAATAGCAAAACCCTTGACTGCATTAACGCATAAAGGGAAGAAATTTGAATGGAAGGATGAACAAGAGAAGGCGTTTCAATTATTGAAGAAAAAGCTAACTACGGCACCTATATTGTCATTGCCTGAAGGGAATGATGATTTTGTGATTTATTGTGACGCATCAAAGTAAGGTCTCGGTTGTGTATTAATGCAACGGACGAAGGTGATTGCTTATGCGTCTAGACAATTGAAGATTCACGAGCAAAATTATACGACGCATGATTTGGAATTAGGTGTGGTTGTTTTTGAATTAAAGACTTGGAGGCACTACTTATATGGGGTCAAAAGTATTATATATACCGACCACAAAAGTCTTCAACACATATTTAATCAGAAACAACTGAATATGAGGCAGCGTAGGTGGATTGAATTGTTGAATGATTACGACTTTGAAATTCGTTACCACCCGGGGAAGGCAAATGTAGTAGCCGACGCCTTGAGCAGAAAGGACAGAGAACCCATTCGATTAAAATCTATGAATATAATGATTCACACTAACCTTACTACTCAAATAAAGGAGGCGCAACAAGGAGTTTTAAAAGAGGGAAATTTAAAGGATGAAATACCCAAAGGATCGGAGAAGCATCTTAATATTCGGGAAGACGGAATCCGGTATAGGGCTGAAAGATTTTGGGTACCAAAATTTGGAGATATGAGAGAAATGGTACTTAGAGAAGCTCATAAAACCAGATACTCAATACATCCTGGAACGGGGAAGATGTACAAGGATCTTAAGAAACATTTTTAGTGGCCAGGTATGAAAGCCGATATTGCTAAATATGTAGGAGAATGTTTGATGTGTTCTAAGGTCAAAGCTGAACATCAGAAACCATCAGGTCTACTACAACAACCTGAAATCCCGGAATGGAAATGGGAAAACATTACCATGGATTTCATTACTAAATTGCCAAGGACTGCAAGTGGTTATGATACTATTTGGGTAATAGTTGATCGTCTCACCAAGTCAGCACACTTCCTGCCAATAAGAGAAGATGACAAGATGGAGAAGTTAGCACGACTGTATTTGAAGGAAGTCGTCTCCAGACATGGAATACCAATCTCTATTATCTCTGATAGGGATGGCAGATTTATTTCAAGATTCTGGCAGACATTACAGCAAGCATTGGGAACTCGTCTAGACATGAGTACTGCCTATCATCCACAAACTGATGGGCAGAGCGAAAGGACGATACAAACACTTGAAGACATGCTACGAGCTTGTGTTATTGATTTCGGAAACAGTTGGGATCGACATCTACCGTTAGCAGAATTTTCCTACAACAACAGCTACCATTCAAGCATTGAGATGGCGCCGTTTGAAGCACTTTATGGTAGAAAGTGTAGCTCTCCGATTTGTTGGAGTAAAGTGGGGGATAGACAGATTACGGGTCCGGAGATAATACAAGAAACTACCGAGAAAATCATCCAAATTCAACGAAGATTGAAAACCGCCCAGAGGCGACAAAAGAGCTACGCGGACAGTAAAAGAAAAGATATAGAGTTTGAAATTGGAAAAATGGTCATGCTTAAGGTTTCACCTTGGAAAGGCGTTGTTCGATTTGGTAAACGGGGGAAACTAAATCCAAGGTACATTGGACCATTCAAGATTATAGATCGTGTCGGACCAGTAGCTTACCAACTGGAGCTACCTCAACAACTCACGGCTGTACATAACACTTTCCACGTCTCAAATTTGAAGAAATGTTTTGCTAAAGAAGATCTCACTATTCCGTTGGACGAAATCCAAATCAATGAAAAACTTCAATTCATTGAAGAACCCGTCGAAATAATGGATCGAGAGGTTAAGAGACTTAAACAAAATAAGATACCGATTGTTAAGGTTCGATGGAATGCTCGTAGAGGACCCGAGTTCACCTGGGAGTGTGAAGATCAGATGAATAAGAAATACCCGCATTTATTTCCAGAAGATACGTCAACACCTCCAACTGCTTAAAATTTCAGGACGAAATTTATTTAACGGGTAGGTACTGTAGTGACCCGAACTTTTCCATGTTTATATATATATTAAATGAAATTGTTATTTACATGATTAAGTGTTTCCAACATGTTAAGCAATCAAACTTGTTAAGACTTGATTAATTGAAATAGGTTTCATATAGACAATTGACCACCCAAGTTGACCGGTGATTCACGAACGTTAAAACTTGTAAAAACTATACGATGACATATATATGGTTATATATATAGTTAACATGATTTTATTATAAGTATGTATCTCATTAGGTATTTTAACAATGAGTTATATACATAAAAATGAGACTATTAATTTAAGAAACTCGAAAACGATATATATAACGATTATCGTTATAACAACGTCTTACTAGGTACATATGAATCATATTAAGATATTGATACACTTGATTAATTATGTTAAATGATAAGTAAATATATTATTAAGTGTATTAACAATGAAATACATATGTAAAAATAAGACTACTAACTTAATGATTTCGAAACGAGACATATATGTAACGATTATCGTTGTAACAACATTTAACTGTATATATATCATACTAAGATATATTATATATCATAATATCATGATAATATAACAATTTAACATCTCATTTGTTATAATAAACAATGGGTTAACAACATTCAACAAGATCGTTAACCTAAAGGTTTCAAAACAACATTTACATGTAACGACTAACGATGACTTTACGACTCAGTTAAAATGTATATACATGTAGTGTTTTAATATGTATTCATACACTTTTGAAAGACTTCAAGACACTTATCAAAATACTTCTACTTAACAAAAATGCTTACAATTACATCCTCGTTCAGTTTCATCAACAATTCTACTCGTATGCACCCGTATTCGTACTCGTACAATACACAGCTTTTAGATGTATGTACTATTGGTATATACACTCCAATGGTCAGCTTTTAGCAGCCCATGTGAGTCACCTAACACATGTGGGAACCATCATTTGGCAACTAGCATGAAATATCTCATAAAATTACAAAAATATGAGTAATCATTCATGACTTATTTACATGAAAACAAAATTACATATCCTTTATATCTAATCCATACACCAACGATCAAAAACACCTACAAACACTTTAATTCTTCAATTTTCTTCATCTAATTGATCTCTCTCAAGTTCTATCTTCAAGTTCTAAGTGTTCTTCATAAATTCCAAAAGTTCTAGTTTCATAAAATCAAGAATATCTTCAAGTTCTAAGTCTTACTTCCCTACAAAGTAAAAATCTGTGAAAGTGAATTATAGTCCCACTTTTAAAATCTAATATTTTTGGGATGAGAATACATGCAGGTTTTATAAATGATTTACAAAATAGACACAAGTACGTGAAACTACATTCTATGGTTGAATTATCGAAATCGAATATGCCCCTTTTTATTAAGTCTGGTAATCTAAGAATTAGGGAACAGACACCCTAATTGACGCGAATCCTAAAGATAGATCTATTGGGTGTCCCGGAATGATGGGGATATTCTTATATATGCATCTTGTTAATGTCGGTTACCAGGTGTTTACCATATGAATGATTTTTATCTCTATGTATGGGATGTGTATTGAAATATGAAATCTTGTGGTCTATTGTTACGATTTGATATATATAGGTTAAACCTATAACTCACTAACATTTTTATTGACGTTTAAAGCATGTTTATTCTCAGGTGAATACTAAGAGTTTTCGCTGTTGCATACTAAAATAAGGACAAGATTTGGAGTCCATGTTTGTATGATATTGTGTAAAAACTGCATTCAAGAAACTGATTTCGATGTAACATATTTGTATTGTAAACCATTATGTAATGGTCGTGTGTAAACACGATATTTTAGATTATCATTATTTGATAATCTACGTAAAGCTTTTTAAACCTTTATTTATGAAATAAAGGTTATGCTTTGTTTTAAAAATGAATGCAGTCTTTGAAAAACGTCTCATATAGAGGTCAAAACCTCGCAACGAAATCAATTAATATGGAACGTTTTTAATCAATAAGAACGGGACATTTCATTGGTGAAGACCATAAAGTGCCTTTTCAAGTCTATAAACCTTTTCTGGGAAATGCGGGTCTTCGAAACCGGGTGGTTGTTCAACAAACACCCTTTCATTGATTTCTCCATACAAAAACGCGCTTTTAACATCCATCTGAAAAACTTTAAAACCCATGAAGGATGCAAAGGCCAAGAAAATCCTGATTGCTTCCAGTCGTGCAACCGGAGCAAAAACCTCATCATAGTCAATTTCAGGGATTTGTTGATATCCCTTTACCACCAATCTAGCTTTGTTTCTGATAACTATACCATGTTCATCCTTCTTGTTCTTCAAAACCCATCGAAGACCATAGGGCACACAACCATGTGGTGGATTGACTAGTTTCCAAACCTTCAAATGTTTAAACTGTAACAGCTCCTCTTGCATTGCACTAACCCACTCATCATACTTCAGTGCCTCATAAGCATCTTTCGGTTCAATTTGACATACATAGCATGAGTGAGCATGCACAAATATCCTACCTGTCTTATTCAACGAAGAATAAAATGCTGTTACCACATTCGCACTTTCAGTCTGAACATCATCTGCTGCTGTTGAACTATTATCAATCACAGGGACCTCTGATGTGGTCGGAACCTCAGAAGTTGATGCCTCAGTTGTCGTACTTTGGGGAATACTAATATGAGGGATTCCTCGTGCGTCCACATAATAATCCTGTAGACGTTTAGGCGATAAAATAACACGATTGGATTTTCTCACACCTCCTAGCTCAGTTTGCTGTTCAGGCACTGTCACAGTTGGTGGTTGATTATATAGAGGATTAAGATGTTCCTCTGTCAATCGTGATCGGTTAACTTCCTCATCATCTTCAAGGTCACTATCATCATCTGTATATACTACCCCGTCCTCATTTGAATCAAAAGTATCTGTCACTCTCTGTAGACTAGGCTGCAAGCTAGAAACTGGATTCTGAACCTGCGATGGAATAGTAACAACATTCTCAGTTGAGTTTTGAGAATCAAACAAAACCTGAGTTAGAATCTCCTCCTCTGTAGCATAGGGTGGAAGATTGAAGGAATCAAACAATTTATCATATTCAAACTGCCAAGCGAACCCTTTACTGACACGAGGTGGAGCATTGCGCTGAATATCCACCTCATAACGTTCTTCCACACGCCTAGACTCAGTGTTATACACCCGTTTGTTTGGATTCCCATATCCCAAGAAGATACCAGAGATCACCTTTGAATTGAATTTCCCTCCAGCGTCTCGTACCAGGATAGTACAAGGTGCACCAAAAGGTTCAAAATGTTTGATATTAGGCTTTCTCTTGTGTAACAGCTCATAACACGTTTTACCATGTCTCTTCACCACTAGAACTCTGTTCATCACATAACAAGCAGTACTCATGGCTTCTCCCCAAAAAACAATTGGAAGACATGAATCAGCTAGCATAGTTCTTGCGGTTTCGATTAGAGTCCTATTCTTTCGTTCAGCAACACCGTTTGATTGAGGTGTATAAGCCGGACTGAACTGTTGTTGTATCCCCTTCTCATTACAAAACAGCTGCATCTGAATGTTCTTAAATTCTGTACCATTATCAGTACGAATCTTTCTTACCTTCAAGTTATACAGACTTTCGAGCTTCAGAATCAACACTTTAATATGCTCAAACGTGTCTGACTTGAGTTTCAACATCACAACCCACGAAAACCGGGAATACTCATCTGTAACTACCAAGCAATATGATTCTCTAGTGAGAGTTTTACAATTAACTGGACCAAAAAGATCCATGTGTAACAGCTCCAAAGGAATATTGACAGAATGATGCTTTTTGATAGTATGTGACTTTCTGGTCTGCTTCCCCTGTTTACACGGAAGACATACCTCAGGAATATGAAAACTTTTAACATTCACACCATCAACTAATCCATTGTGGACTAGATTATTCATCTTTCTTAGACTCAGATGACCCATACGCTTGTGCCAAATAATCGACTCCTGTTCAGTAGCTTTAGAGACAAAGGCCTGATGGCCTGTAGCTGCCTTAACATGAGCCTTACGCATATCAAGGATATAGAGATCCTTGCACCTCGGAGCAGTCATCAGAATCATGTCCTCCGGAATTACGAACTCTTTTCTCAAAATATAACAAAACTTATCATCAAAAGCAACAGTATATTTCTTATCAGCAACTTGTGAAATAGAAAGCAGATTGTTCGACATCTGCTCTACATAGTTAACTTTATCAAAGCTGACATTCTCTTTAGCAATAACACCCTGAGCAGTAATAAATCCTCCTTCACTACCTGCAAAAGAAACTGGTCCTCCATCTACTATTTTCACATTAGACAGCAAAGACAAGTTCCCTGTCATGTGCCTGGACGCCCTACTATCAACAATCCAAGTACTGCAGCGTGGATTGTAGGCAACCTGCACATTAAAGTAAGAGGATTAGTTAGAAAGGGCCACCCATGCCCTAATGGCAGTGGGTTTCCCATCAACACCAACAACTGGCAACTCCACCCATTGTCCTTTAGATCCAGAAGGACCTTCAGGATGTTGAACACTCTTAACTTCTGATTTAGGTTTCCAAACTGTGTTATTCGGTAATGGTTTTCTATAATAATCATTAGTTTGAAAAACCTTTTTATCATTTGTTTGCACTGAAAAAGAATTAAACACTGGTGAAGGTGATCTCCTATTAAAGAACTGATTTGGACTAAGATCAACTTTCCTACTTGGTGTCTGTCGAATGGGTCTACAATTCATAGCCCTGTGTCCCAACCTCCCACAATTGAAGCAGTTAACATTATCAAAATAATGAGAATTAAACACTTTGCGTCTAATTGGTGAAAACTGTCTCCTAGGTGGTTCAGTATGTTGTCTAATCGTAGGGGATGATGAGACTTGTTGCTTAACAGTCTGTCGACGACCAGGCGGAACATACTTGGACACACTCCCAGATTTGGAACTTGCCTCTGTTGGTGATTGTTCTACCTTAGGACCTGATTTATCTATCCTGCCCTTAATGAAAAACTTAGGTGACACTCCCTGGGTGTTCTTCTTCTTATTCTGTTTGGGAGTCACAGTTTTCTTAGACTGAGCCTTTTGACTCTCAGTCATCTTACTAGCATTAACAGGATTTTTCAGAATGGTAACTGGTTTAGTGACAAGCTCAAATGGTTTGCTGTCTTTCTCAGTGTCGATATCAGTATCTGACTCTGTTTCATAGACAACATCTAAAGACTTCTTCGACTCAACTATCTTAACAGTACTCTCAACAGGTGCTTCTTTAGGCTTACCATATTCTAGTTCTACAACAGGACACTTACTTTTCTCAACTGGTTTGTTAATATACTCACCTAAAAGTGGCGGGGCAACCTGGTTGTAACCTAAACCCTGCTGTTTAGGAGGATTCAAAGTCTGTTTCACATAAGACATCCTCTGCCAATTGTCGATCCTAGCTTTTTCAGACTCGTATTTCAACTTAAATGAATCCCTTTCAGCCTTAAGAGTCTCTATCTGTCCCAAATACATAGTAATCACTTTCCATCATCTATAACCGTTGAGTTTAAGTGACCCACCTGATTTTCTAAAGACTTAATCACATCAACATAGTCTTTCTGTTTATTAAGGTAGAAAAGCGCATCATCATAGTTCTTTTTATTAGTCTGATTCTCCAAACTTAAATTATTAAGATCAACTCTAAGCTTAGGACAAGTCTCACATATAACAAATATCTCATTAAGTTTGGAAATTACACACTCGAGCCTCTTAATTTCCTGTTCATAATCAACACATCTAGAACATTTAGAAACTGAATCATTACATACCTTATCGTTACCGGATGTGTTGGCCATAAATGCATAGTTATTGCTTCCAACCTGAGTGTCTTCATCTGATTCTGACTCAGACTCTGAACTCGTACTGTCCGCGTAATCAGCTTCATAACCTCCTTTGTTCTCGCTTATGTCTGAACACACTGGACTCCGAACTGTAACACTCTTCTCATCACCACTCTTAAGATCACAGTTGAGCAAGTGTCCCAACTCTTGTCTGAACCAAGTACTAACATGACAATTTCTTTCTTCATCCTCATCGAAAGAATCAGTCAAAAACTCAAAATCTGATAGGTCTCGAGCTTGGCGAAACTTATCATACAATCGATCTTTAATCCTCTTTCTGAGGCACAACTTCATAATCTCCTCAGCTCTTTTCATTCTAGCATCACATTTGCACACATAGCAGATGCAATTCGGATTATCTTTTCCAGTACAACCTGCATTTTTCCTAGCAATTCTTTCTTCTTCAATTTCAGCTTCAGTTTTACCTACAAACATAACATTAGCTTTATGTGTATCTGTCGTGATGGACCAGTTACATACTTCATCAGCATACGTGGTCGTCAAGGCCTTAGATTGAATAGACCTCGAAGATTCTTTCTCAACAATAACATGTTGTGGAGTAACTGAAATGGTTGTATTGTGGAAAGGATCAGAAAAACCAGTCTTGGGTGGCCTCGTGCAAGTCTTCTTAAAATGACCAAGCTCATCACAATTGAAGCACCTAACCTTTGACATATCCAAACCAAACTTCGAATCACGATTCAAACTCAAAGACCTCTGTCCTGTTTTCTTCAAGTACTTCCTAGCCCGTCTCACAATGCTACCCATGCAATAAAGTATATCCATCCTTTCAAGGTCGTCCTCATCAATCTGATCATAGTCTTCATTTTCAAGATGACTATTAATCACTTGTCCACTAATCATATCGTTGTATGAGTTAACAACAATAGCCGCCAAAGCCATATCTTCCTGAATTGATTCGATGATCCTCTTCTTGATATTCTCAGTTTGAAACACAGGAGTCTGAGTCTGAGTCTGAGTCTGTTAAGAAGGAGAATTATGAGTCTGAGCTTGTGATTTAGCATTAAAGTAGCCAGACTGAGATTGTGGAGCAGGCATTTGAGAAGCATTTGCTGTAATATAGGCTGTTTGTAATGGAGCATGACCAGAAGATGAAGCCAAAGTGGATGCAGAAGCAGCTACAGAACCAAGTCTCTTCCTCTTAGCTTCTACCTGAATATCCTTCTCCATCAACTTAGAAGTAAAAGCTGTCAATGTTAACGTACGACCTGATGTGCTGTACATGTTCTGAATCTTTTCAATCTCATGGTCCCACTTTTCTGGAAGACCATCTTTCAACACCCTGACTGCCTTATCATCAGGTACATCAATCCCATAATCCGCCATCTCTGCTACCAGTAAACGATATCTCTCCAAAGTTTGGCCCAGTGACTCCGATGGAAGAGCAGCAAACACCCTCCATTCATCCTTCAAAACCTTACCTTTTGTTGCCCGATAAGTAGCAGTACCCTCTGTTGCAGATTGAAGGGCCAACCAAAGAGTATATGCGGTCTTGTTACGGTTTTTGAACTGCTGGAAAATGTCCTTTGACAACGCTTGCGTTAGCTGAGCATAACATCTACACTCAAGATTATATTGTTCACGCTCTGTAGGACTAAACTGTTGAGTTTCTTTGGGTTCACCATCACCTCCACAAGGCCAAACAAATGGATTCTCAATACATTCCCAAAGTCTAGAGTCAACACCATTTAAGTAAATAACAAACCTAACTTTACAGTTCAAGAAGTCTTTAAGATTGTCAAGTCGAGGTACTTTATTTGTCGATCCAGATTCACTTTCGTTAAGTAACATTTTTTGTAGTCCAGGTGCAATTACTAACGCGCCGTATTCATTTGTCACTTGTTCATTAGTATCCAACATGTTAACTGATTAAGTTTGAAAATAAAAGATTAATTAAGATTCTGATTAAGACACACGGTCGACTATCTCTGACACACGGTCGACTGTATAAGACACACGATTGATTGTACGTCTCACACGGTCGATTGTCTAACAAAATTTTTTGCAGCACTTCGTTACTATATAAGTCTTGGGTATTGCAAACTCATACGGCCGATTGTCTAACTCTCACGGTCGATTGAAACTCTCACACGGTCGAGTGACATACTCACACGGTCGACTGACTTAAGTAATCTGACATGGCTCTAGTAAAACTCACACGGTCGGTTGAACAACACACACGGTCGATCTTAGGACTCACTCGGTCGGTTGTCAGGACACACACGACCGAGTGTGTTCTTGACAGAAGCTGGTCGACTATTAGGGTTTTCTAGACAAAAATCGATTTTGCAATCGATTATGGATGGAAAACTCAAAAACAACACGTAGATAACGAAAATAAGCACTCCAGAAACACCTTTTGACAAGAAAAACACTAAGAATAACGTGTAAACACAGATTAATAGACCAAAAACCTAAAAACACCAAAAACACAAACTTTGACCCAAAAACGATTTGATCAAGCAAAACCAGAGACTCAAGCTCTGATACCGCTTTGTAGACGATAATTCTTTGGATCTTAGGTCGCTTGAACACTAAACTAAAGGCGGAACACAATAGAATAGAGTTAAATCGAGATACGGGTCGTTTTGGGATCGAATTGGTCAAACCTAGAGCAAAAACCTAGATTAGATCGACTCCTAGACGATATATTTCGGTGGTATTCGGTGTTAGGGTTCTCTGGAGACGACAAACTACGACTTAGAACAAAAGGGACGAGTAACCTCTTCAAAGAAGTCTAATCCCGTATATATACTGCAAGTCAGACACACTCGGTCAAGTGTGTCTGTCAGTCGGTCGACTGACTTACACAGTCGGTCGAGTGTGTACACACACTCGGTCGACTGTATGCAGTTTAACATATTGATTATTTAATTAATTAAGAACGCACAATCACCATAGTAATCAATAGTCACTAGTAAACAACATTATTACATAACCGAATGTACTAAACGTAATAATAAACTACGGATGGGGATTCATGCACTAACATTTTCTCTCATAAGACACTAAAATTGACACCGCCACCACACTCATCACATTATTTATGTTATTTTTTTTAAACCGCAATACACATTACTTATGATATTTGGTTTGGATGAGTTTGTGTTTTGTTTCGTAGGTTTGGATCGCGGTTAGTTTTGCTAGCATAGATTAGTGTTCGTTTGTTTCGTTTTCTTGCCTCGAGCATGGTCTTTACATCCTTGTAATTGGTTTCATAGGCATTTTCATCTCTTGGTTATAAAATATTTTTTCGACTCAAAGGGGTAAAAATTATGAGTACTAAATTTAATTAGCAGATGTTTCAAGATTTATTTATAGATTGAAAAATTTGATGTTTAAAACATATATATATCACCATATCATAAAAAGGGGGTATTATGTAAAGTTTTAATAACTTTTAACATATATCTAACCCTAAATTGGAGAAGAATTGGCGGCTTCAAATATCAAAAACAAACACTTACACATCCAGGAACAACCAACAAGAACTCAAATAACTAAAAATATACCATATCAGTAGCATCCTAGAGACACCAAAACAGACACAGAAGTGTTGAGAAAAGCGACACCGAATTATAGCAAATCGCTAGTAATAATTGAAATAACGACAATAATAGGACACCGAGATTTAACGTGGAAAACCCCAAAAGGGTAAAAACCACGGGCAAGGAAAGAAAACGTTTCACTAATAAGAATAATAGGAATTACACTTCTCTCTCTAATTACAAGGATAAGCACTAATCTTTATATCTCTTGTAATTAGGAGACACACTCACAAACTCTCTATATTACTTTTAGTACATGAATGGAGAATGTGTTTTTGGGATGGTTTTAGTGAAGCTCCTGATCCCCCTATTTATAGTAAAATAAAAGGGGTTGGTGAAGTGGGAAAACACAGAAAAGCTTGCACACATTGTAGGCGCCTGCAATCTACATATTCAACACCTACCCACTAATATATTTCAACATCTACCAACTCTTACTTTATTATTTCAACAATCTCCCACTTGAAGATTTGATTGAAGCTCAATCAATCTTCACACGATAATCCTTCCTTGCCAATGATGTTGCTTACGTCTCTGCTAGGCCGCATGAGGAACGACACCAAATAAACTTGTCACGATTGATTGCCTTTGTAAGAAAATCAGCCACATTTTTATCAGTATGAATTTTCTGCACATCCACGGTTCCTTCTTCCACTTTCTCACGAACGAAGTGATACTGAACTCGTATATGCTTTGTCTTTGAATGAAATGCTGGATTCCTTGCAAGATGCAAGGCACTCTGGTTGTCACAAAATAGAGTGATATTCTTTTGTTTGTGTCCGAGTTCCTCCAACAACATCTTCAACCATACTGCCTCTTTAGTAGCTTGAGTAGCTGCTACATATTCTGTCTCTGTTGTTGACGTCGCCACAACTGACTGCAGTTTTGAAACCCAGCTTACTATTCCACCACAAAGTGTGAAAACATATGCAGTGGTAGATTTACTTTTATCGATATCATCTGCATAATCTGAATCAACATACCCTTTGACTATAAATTTCGGTTCCCCATAACATAATGCAACATCTAAGGTTCCCTTGATGTATTTAAGGATCCTCTTTACCGCATTCCAATGCTCTTTACCAGGATTCGCCGTGTACCGACTAACTACTCCCACTGCATGTGCAATGTCTGGTCTTGTACATATCATTGCGAACATTAAACTTCCCACTGCTGATGCATACGGTACTCGAGACATCTCCTTCCTCTCGTCTTCACTGCTAGGACATATAATGGAGGATAACCTGAGATTAGTAGGAAGTGAGATTGGCTTACTATCTTTCATATTGAAACGCTCCAAGATTTTCTTCAAATAATTCTTTTGAGAAAGCCAAATCTTCCTATTATCTCTGTCTCGGTGAATTTGCATCCCTAGAATCTTGTTTGCGGCACCCAAGTCTTTCATTTCAAACTCCCTAGCTAATTGAGCCTTCAGCTTATTAATACGATCTTTTTTGGGGCCTGCAACCAACATGTCGTCTACATATAACAGCAAAATGACAAAATCAATGTCCCCAAACCTCTTGAAATATGCACAAGGGTCTGCATAAAGTCTGTTATATTCAAGGCTCATTATGAAAGAATCAAATCTCTTGTACCAACATCTCGGCGCCTGTTTGAGACCATACAGAGATTTCTTTAACCTGCAAACCAAGTTCTTTTTTCCTTGTAGTTCAAAACCTTCTGGTTGAAGCATATAAATTTCTTCTTCAAGATTTCCATGAAGAAATGCAGTTTTCACATCTAGCTGCTCTAGATGCTAATCAAATGTAGCACACATCGCTAGAACTACTCGAATTGTTGTAAGTTGAACCACAGGAGAAAATATTTCATTAAAGTCCGTACCTTCTTTCTGAGCATATCCTTTAACCACCAGTCTTGCACGATACCGCTCCACTTGATCATCGCCATTTCGCTTGATCTTATACACCCATTTATTTTCAATAGGTTTTCTACCTTTCGGCAATGGCACAAGTTCCCATGTTTTATTTTTATGAAGAGCTTCAATTTCTTCCTGCATAGCCGTCATCCACTGAGATGCATCTGAATGATTCAGTGCCTCGTGAAGAGTTGTTGGCTCTCCTCCCTCTGTTAGAAGACAATATGCAACATTGCTTTCCATAATATAATCCGAGTGCCACCCTGAACGTTTCCGTTCCCGACTAGAAATACGAGTCGCTGGAGTTTCATCAACGACTACTTGATTTTAATCGTGCTCTGGTACTGCTTCAGAAGAATCTTTATGAAATTCATTTCCAACCTGTATAGGTATAGTTTCTTTTGAAGTGCTAACATCTTCAAGATCTTTGTCTTCTGTAAAGACAACATCTCTGCTGATGACTACTTTATGGGCAGTGGGGTCCCACAAGCGATACCCCTTAACTCCATCAGCATACCCCAAGAACAAACACTTTCTGGACTTCGGATTCAACTTTGTCGTTTCTTGAGAATTGTACATTGCGTACACAGGACTTCCAAATATATGAAGGTCAGAATAATTAACTGGTTTTCCAGTCCACATTTCCATCGGCGATTTCAACTCAATTGCAGTTGATGGTGACCGATTTATCACGTAATAGGCAGTACTTACTGCTTCTGCCCAGAATGATTTTCCCAAGCTTGCAGTTGCCAACATGGCCCTTGTTCTATCTAATAAGGTTCTGTTCATCCGCTCTGCCACTCCGTTTTGTTGAGGAGTGTATGCCGTCGTGAACTGCCTTTTGATACCTTCTTGTTTGCAGAACTTATCAAATTCATCACCAGTGTATTCTCCTCCATTATCAGTCCTTAAATACTTGATCTTTTTACCAGATTCAAGTTCAACCCCCGCTTTTTACCAGATTACGGAGGAATTTTCGACAGCTGTCAGGCAAAGTTTACAGTAACTGATACGCTAGGATATGAATTTATCTATACACTATCTATCAATTAAGTGCAGGAAGTCGTGTCTAGACTTAGGAATGATAAGCAGGTAATTTCTGACAAGAAATGATAAGCAAAATTTTGACATGCAGCTAAGGTCGAAGTCCAGACTCACTTAATGCATCGTAACAACTATCAGTTAGATACACTAATACAAGACCTGATTCGCTAGGACCAACGCTCTAATACCAACTGTGAAGACACGTCCTAATCCACCTGGATGAAGTCATCAACATCTGGTCCCATTGTGAGGTACTGAACTAAATATGCCATGAATGACTCCAAGTAATATCTTTAAAATGAGCAAATGCACAGCGGAAGATTTCTTTCATACCTGAGAATAAACATTCTTAAAAGTGTCAACCAAAAAGGTTGGTGAGTTCATAGGTTTATCATAACAATCATTTCAATATATTAATAGACCACAAGATTTCCGTTTATAAATATATGTACACTCGCAAGTGTATAAAACTGTTCTGCTTATGTTAAGGCCTCAGTAAACAACCTTAACAATAATATAATAAGTCATCTTCGCAAAGATGGATATGTACACTCGCAAGTGTATAAATAATCCTCGAAGTACTAAACATCCACCCACTAGTTCTTATGTCTAGTGCAGCCTACAGGATGGGGGTGTTAAGCCCGATAGATCTATCTTTAGGATTCGGGCTCACATGCTCTTATAACATGTAACTAAATTACCTAGCACATCAATCCGCAGAATTATCATTTTTGATCACTTGTCTCTATTTCGTAAAGCATTTATAAAAGCAGCGCATGTATTCTCAGCCCAAAAATATATTTTGCAAAAGCAATTAAAAAGGGAGCAAATGAAACTCACCATACTGTATTTTGTAGTAAAAATACATATGACTATATTGAACATGTGTAGGGTTGGCCTCGGATTTACGAACCTAAATCCAGTATATATATTAACACCAAATAGTAATCGAACAAATTTATATATATTATAAATGTTATCTTAATAAATTATGTGTTTCATTAATAACTTAATTAAATATATTTATTTTTATATATATACTAGATGGATAATTTGTATTTATTATAAAATATCAATGTAGTTAAGTTATATGTAATAATATATTTTTCTTATATATATAACATTTATTTAGTAAATTAATAATAATCTTAATAGTGCTACTTAAAGTTCTAATTTAGATAATAATAATAATAATAATAATAATACAAATAATAATAATAATAATGTTAATACTAATAATAATAATCTTAATGGTAATAATAATAATATATTTATTGTAATTATATTAAATTTACATATATATGATAGTCATACTTATAGTTAATCTATAATCATAACTTATTTATTATTATTTTTATCCTACATACAAAATTATATTTTTAATTAAGATTTATAATAACTTATCATAATCGTATTTTACTAACTTCTCATTTATATAAATATCATAATGCTTTCTTGATGATAATAATAATTACAATGGTAATAATATTAATACTAATAATAATAATAATGATGATGATAAATGAAATAACTACCTTAAAGGGGAAAGGCTTAAAAAAATAAGCTGCTGCGAATGGGACTCGAACCCGCGACCTCCCGCTCACATAACCACACTTTAAACCACTCCAGCATTTATGTTTTTCTGATAATATACCAAACCCACATATATTTAACATACATATTCTGTTTCCTATTCCCCTTCTTCTTTAAACTTACATCGATTAGAGACATGCACCTCAACCCGAAATTTAATTACCAAATTGATTTTGGGTCTTGAATTGAGTAAAACAGAGTTGTTTGTGATAAATTGATTTGAAAAAAAAATAAATATAAAGAGAGCAAAAGGGCCTGTGTGTTCGTCGAGCATATAAAAAAAAGATATGTGATTTTCGATTTTAATTGTATTATAGCTAACGACTATAACACGAGATAGTTTCCTAATCTCATATAGAAACTATAGGAATCATTATTTTAAATTAATTCATCACAGGCAACTCGAATTTGATGGATGAAGAATTGTTGACTTTTTTAATTCGAAAACTTTGACTCAGAAATTCGGGCTTGATATTAGAAATTTAGGCATGAAACTTTGCAGAAAGTTTGGATATGGGATTCCTAATAGAATTGCGTTAATACTTTTTGAGATTTGATTCTAATTCGAGTTTTGACAAAAATGAATGAAGAACAGAGAGTCGCCAAACTTCTTAAAAAAGTTGATTTTTCTGTGTTTACCCTCAATCTGTGTTATCAGTAAGTTATATAAAGGTTAATTGGTATTACTACAGCTCGATTGCCTCAATTATCACTTGTTTTATAGTTAAATTGGCTAGACAAAGTTTATTCTATCAGAAAGAAATTAAGAAAAGTAGAATTGACCCATAACAAATTTTGTTTGATTGTAAGACTAATGGTAATCGATCGTACCAGTTTGTAGATATAAAATGAATTATAACACAGGTTGATAATGAAAGGAAACTACTTTTGATCCCTTTAATACCTAATACGTATTTATTATATATTTTTTAATGACAATATATATTCTACTAATAACTACTAATACCATTAATAATTTTATTAATATTGATAATGTTATTGATACACCTAATAATATGATAATGTTAATACTAACACTAATGATAATTTAAATAGATTTAGTTTCTAAAAATGATAATGATGATAATAATATTAATAGCACGAAAATAATATTAGTTATAACGATATTAATATTATTAATGATATTAACCATGATAATAATAATAATATAATAACTTATACTTATCAAATTTTATATATTTTATATAATACCATTAATAATACAAATATTAGCATTTATAATGAAAGTAAGTTTAATAATATAACTTTAATATTTTAATTTGCACTTAAATAATATTATTAATAATATATATATATATATATATATATATATATATATATATATATATATTAAATATTAAATATTTATACCTTTACTATCTTTTATAATACTACTTACATTGAGTAGTAATTTCTTATATATATATATATATATATATATATATATATATATATATATATATATATATATATATATATATATATATATATATATATATATATATATATATCACAATGTACAAATAATAAGTATTTATAGATACCTCATATATTACATATAAATTTATAATAATATCATGTATATATTTATATATGAATACTTAATTGTTTATTATTTTATACGTTTATTTTCAATTGATTAAAGTTTATTTTATTAACTCAAAATATCATATATAGATTTTTATATTTATAAATTTATTTATTTAATTACTTACACACAATGGTTCGTGAATCGTTGGGAATAGTCAAAGGTCAAATGAATTCATATAAACCGTTCAAAAATTTCGAGACTCAATATTACAGACTTTGCTTATCGTGTCAGAAACATATAAAGATTTAGTTTAAATTTGGTCGGAAATTCCCGGGTCTTCACAGTACCTACTCGTTAAAAAAATTTCGTCCCGAAATTTGAATGAGATGGTCATGGCTGACAATAATTATGTTTTCATGACTCCTAAGCTCATAAAGAGAGTTTTATTACTGTTGAGTAATATGGATAAATTAATTCGACTATTCGAAGAGTACGAGTGGAGCTATCACAAAAGAATGAAATGAGTAGATTAATGATTTGTCTTAACTTTTGACGTAGTCACGGTTGATTTCTGGAATTCAAGGGATTAAAGAAAATCTTTAAAATCTATAAGATCTGATTCTTCAGAATTTAAGGAAATTAGGATCTCTACAATTAAATGCAGAAATCTACCTTGATTTCTTTATCAGATATTTCGCTATAAATTAACTTCTTCCGTTTCATTACTTTTACCACTCCCATACTCAATTCCCAAATTCAAAAGATTGTGAAAATGCTTAATCCAGTTCTGATCCTTGTCCTTATCCTAACTATCGCAACAATCATTTTCCTTTTCCAACTTTCTCCAGAGGAATCTGCTTTCTTCTACTTTGCCCTTGGGATTATAGTGTTTTTAATTCTCCCGTGTCTTTATGTTGCGATAAACATTGAGATACACAGTTTGTAATTTATGTGTTGTTATCGGCTTTATATTCTCCTTTATATTTCGAAGCTCTATGCTTTTGTTTTCTCTTCCCGACTTCAAGTCAAGCGAATAATGGTCCAGAATGTGTAGATATAAAGTTTCGAATGATTATAATGTTCTAAGCAGGAAAGAACGTGATAGCACGATTTGATTTTCAAATTTATCAACATCACGGAAGATAGAATCACCAAGAACACATTTTCTTGATATGTTCAGGAGTTAAGTAGAATGAAAGAGTTATGTAACATGGCACATGATGACGTTATGATCTGTGACGACCCGGAAATTTCTGACCAAATTTAAACTTTAATCTTTATATTATTCCGACATGATAAGCAAAGTTTGTTAAGTTAAATCTCAAGGATTTTAAACTATGTTTATACATTCATTTAAACCTCGACCAAATTCCAATGATTCACGAACCATTAAATGAACATATATGAATATGTATGTATATGTGTATATGTTATAAATTGAAAATGTCAACAAAGTATTTAAATGTATAATGCATTATATGAACGTATTTGTTTCAATATGATTATCGATGAAATTAAAAAAAATATATATTAAATGATTGAATTATCAGAAACATTGAATTATGATTACAAGTCTCTGTTGAGAGGTCCACTATGATTTGAGAAAATCTATTCCTCTTAACGATATTCGGAATAATTTGTAAAGCTATTTATAAATAAAAATAAAAAGTGTCATTTACGAAAGTTAGACAAAAGCTAGTGGAAAATTGGTTTCCATAATATTCTATTAATCTATTTTCAAACGTACAAAAACATTTTCAGTTTAAAAAGAACTTTATTATTAAAACGTATATAACTTTTATAAATATCTAGAATCACTTTTGACAACTCATTACTTAACCAGTATAATAAATATAACGATATTTATATTTTATTTCATTAAATATATATAACGATTTAAATTAATATTATATATATTTATACGCGTATTATACATACATAGTTTTTATACTTTTATTATACTTTAACTTTACCTTTACTTTACTTTTACTTTACTTTAACTTTAATAATTCACTTTAATAATTCATACTTTAATAATTCACTTTAATAATTCATACTTTAATAATTCACTTTAATAATTCATACTTTAATAATTCACTTTAATAATTCAAAAATCTATTATAAATAGAATTCAATAGGTTTCATTATTTCATAGAAACTTGAAAATATATTTCTCTAAACTCTCTCAATCGACCTACATATATATATATATATATATATTTGCTCTGTATTATTTCAAGATATTATTAGTATACATAAAATATTACGACGGAGTGATGTCCGAGTGATTTCAAAATAGTTTTTTTGAATGAGTCGAAGCTAAGGAAATTATGGGTTATAGCTATGGAGGTGATGGGTATGGTTCATGGGTATGCTCGTGAGGTCAATCTAGTGTTTATCATCTCCGTTGCGTCTACGTACTTTCCTGCAATAATGAATCTCAATATTGATACGTGAGCACTCATAACTTAACTTTTATATATCAATAGTGTATCTCTGACTAGTGCTCGAGTATATAGGATTATGCATGCTTGTACATTCGATATTGTCCTTAGATAGGTTTGTTGAATCCTGAATTAGATACATATGCTACTGAGATAGGGTATATGATATGCATGTCATTGGAAAGCTAGCGAAAAATTAAGAACTTTTCATTCAGATATCGAATGGTTTCGATGAACGGATTAGAAGTTATAGTCAACTGAATTTTAGTGTTATTGTTAAAATGATTATTATTACTATCGTCGTTATTATTTTAATAAAAATATCATTGTTATTATAAAATATCATTATTACTATTATGTTAGTATTATCATTTTATCATAATACCATTTTTAGTAAATATAAATATTGTTATAGAATAATAATAATTATTATTACAAAATAATACAACTTTTACTTATTATTATTATGATCAATATTATTTTATCAAATAAATAGGGGATACAAAGATATTTTTCACCACGCGTAATATAATTACATTAATAATACTTACCACTATAGTTTTACGATATTAAGTGAACTTTATAAATTTTACTACTTAAGATATATAAAAGTATATTTTATTATATATAAACGTTAATATAAATTTTTATTAATAAATGACTTTTATTATTATAAAATCTAATAAATATATTTAAATATATAAAACGACTATAGTTAAGTTATATAATAAACACGTATAAATTTTAGAAGTCATTTTGGGTCAAGTTGACTTTTGTTGACTTTTGCATATTAGTCTCGAGCATTAGGATTGTGGTACACTGTGACTTGACCAAAAATTGTTAGACAAATATTGACCAACATATAAATATATATAATTAATATAGGTTCGTGAATCCGAGGCCAACCTTGCACTTGTTAAATGACGTTATATGTATTTTTACTACGAAATACAGTATGGTGAGTTTCATTTGCTCCCTTTTATATATATTTTTGGGACTGAGAATACATGCGCTGTTTTTATAAATGTTTTACGAAATAGGCACAAGTACTAAAACTAATTCTACGTGGGTTTAAACCAGAAATATACCCTTAGCTTGGTAACATTAAACTACTTGTCTATGTACGGTAGGCGCAAATCCTAAAGATAGAACTATTGGGCCTGACAAACCCCATCCTGACTATGGATGCTTTAGTACTTCGAGGTTATTTTAAACACACCTGATCTGGTGTACTTCAGAGGGTAAAACATGAACGTTAAGGCTTGTTACCGAGTGCCTACAACTTATAGAATACTTTTATACACTTGCGAGTGTACATATAATTATAAACGAAAATCTTGTGGTCTATTAATATATTGAAATGATTGTTATGATAAACCTATGAACTCACCAACCTTTTGGTTGACACTTTAAAGCATGTTTATTCTCAGGTATTAAAGAAATCTTCCGCTGTGCATTAGCTCATTTTAAGGATATTACTTGGAGTCATTCATGGCATATTTTGAAAGACGTTGCATTCGAGTCATTGAGTTCATCAAGATTATTATTATGTCAATTATAGTTGGATGTATTATCAAATGGTGTGCATGCTGTCAACTTTCGTTGTAAAGAAAGTTTGTCTTTTAAAAACGAATGCAATGTTTGTAAAATGTATCATATAGAGGTCAAATACCTCGCGATGTAATCAATTATTGTGAATCGTTTATAATATATATGAACGGGTCCTTTCAGTTGGTATCAGAGCGGTGGTCTTAGCGAACCAGGTCTGCATTAGTGTGTCTAACTGATAGTCGTTAGGATGCATTAGTGAGCCTGGACTTCGACCGTGTCTGCATGTCAAAAGTTTTGCTTATCATTTTTGTCGGAATTGCCTGCTTATCATTCTTAGTCTAGACACGTCTTACTGCATTGATTGCATAAATAGTGTATAGACAAAATTCATATCTTAGCGTATCTGCTAATCCATATCTTAGCGTATCTGTTACTGTAAACTTTGCCTGACATATCACGTAAATTCCTCCGTAATTTATGGGATTTTGGTATTATATATACATATGTAAATTATGTATTGAAGAATACCAAATCTAAATTCTACAATCTATTTCATACCAAAAATTCTTTCCCTGATCATACAAGATGGATCCCTTAACCAGTTCGAGTTCCTCGGATTCCGACAGCTATGCCGATATGGATTTCCACATGAGCTCCGAAAGCAGCGTGACCGGAATGGATCAACCAATTAGCCATCATCTATTCTGGATGAATTGGAGATGGGTTCGTAATCTACTTAACCATTGGAGACAAGAAGAAGGTGATCCCTTTCATCCACCACATTGCCCTCTTGGCAATGAACCTGAAGCACTTACCGACGAACCTGTCCGAAACACCATTTTCTCTCTCATTTCTAGAGTATCTCGTCTTGATTATATACTACACCAAATTCTAGATCTTATTTATCCACTCATCCGAACCGACAATCACCCCAGTGTAATAGAAGAAGTCAACGAGCTTCGCGCTCGGGTAGTAGCTTTGGAGAATATGGTGCAAAGGTTACAAACACCAGCAGCAGTACCAGCAGCATAACTAGTACCACCATCAACAACATCAACAGTACCATTACCACCACCAACAACAACCGCATCGCAAACCTCAACTTCACAATCTGTCCCACGAGCATCGACGTCATACGCCATGTAGATACCAAGGAATACCACAACGATGAAGTATTGATTCATAACTTCATTGAAGAAACATTCTACGGCGATTATGTAATTTCTAAAGTTTAGAAATTATCTATCCTAGCCTTAACCATAAATCAAATGAGTTTAATTTAATATTAACTCATTAAATCAATATTACATCTGAAGAAATATACACATATATATTTCCATAAAGACTGTAATAAAATTCTTTTGTACAAAATATTAATTGTGAAATTTTTTTAACGGGTAGGTAATACCCGAGAGATATATAAATTCACAATTAATATGTTACATTCTTCGAATCTGATTCAGCAAATCATCCATTATACTCCCTACTTTCACAACAATATACATTCTTTTATAGAAATCAAAACAACCATACTCATTCAAAATCTAATTACATATTCTAATTTTGAAATCTCATAATTCGATTCAAGATATAACCGAAATCATCACTCTTAGATTCCTACATCTTTCAAAACTATACTTTGACTTCAAAACTATCCTACAACCTCATTTCTATTCATGGAACTCACAAAAATATTTGTATCATTCAAAATCTTAGAACATCATATGTATATTAACAATTACAATATGTGTTCAAACACTTCAAAATTCCTAAAGACATGCCAGATGATGATCCAACCACATATTACCCACTGTCATGCATCTGAAAAGCTCTTGAAACCAAAGTTATAGTTTAACATGTATCCGTGTCAGATCCTTTGATATTTATTACCAAATATAATTTTTCATTCTCTTTCCAAAATAGACAGTTTTGTCACAGCTCCAGCAAATCACCTTCATTTATTTATACGAATAAACCTTATTATAATAATTACCCCTTCATCATTGTTACTGGGGAACCTTTCATATCTCGCCACATTAGCAGTAAACTTATCAACAACTTCATTAACCTTCGACTTAAGCCTCTCCGAAAAGCCACTATACTTATTCATTAAAACCCCATCATGTACTCACCTACATCCTGTAACAATAATTGTCACACCAACTACTGGGAATTAGCAATCAGTATTTTGAATTTCGCGACAATTTTACGTCAAAAGTTATACATATAATGTCTATCTCCTAGACTTACATACTTCGAATGTGAATTTTCTGAAAAACATCCCAAAATATGAACTAGTTCTCCGAAATTGGAAAAATGCTGATGAAGCAGCAAAAAACTGTAAACGACTTTAACAGTCAAAAGTTTGATGATAAAGAATAGTATGGTGGTAAAGCTGAGAAAAAGAGAAGGTTTGAAACTGGAAAACGAATTGAGCAGACCATGAAGGAGGCTGTGGATAAATAACAAAGACTAAACCTGCCTTCAAAGGATCCAAATGATTCAGTGTCTACTGAAATCGTTAGAAAATACCTTACTTCTTATTCTAAACCTTCACAGACAAATCTTCTTCATCATCCATATTATCGTATCTTTTATTATAATATCTTCGATATTCCTGAAGATATTTTCACAACTATTCTTATCTGAAATCTTTTATCTCTTCGCAATATCTGCGTTACAACATAAAAAGAAACTGTGTTGGTTTGTAAATTCTAAAAAAAAAATATTGAATTTAAAATAGGAATATTCTTGAAGAAGTGTTGGGAGCTGAAGCATGAGTTAGTATAATATAATGACACTTGATCAACGTGATTATATTACAGTAATTCATGCTGAGTTTCTAAATGGAACATGATGATTCACAGATCATAATGTCATCATGTGCTATGTTACACGACTCTTGTATTCTCTTTGATCTCTAAATATCAAGAAAATATTTCTTGATGATTCGGCCATTTTCGAGGTATTCTGGTAATTTGACAAGTCAAGATCGTGCCATTACAATTTCCTTCCTAGAACAATAACAATGTTCATTCCGAAATTTATATCTGCGAATTCTGGACTATTACAAGCGGTGCTTAATCGCAAGAAGAAGAAACGAAAGGACAAAGCTCCGAACTAGAAATGAGAGTATAAATCATAGCAAATAGAAGAGAGCATTAACTGTGGATGACAATGATTATAGAAGAAGCAAGGACTTTGAAATATAAGGGAAGATATAAAACCCAACAACAACCCAGAAATCACAAACCGTATATATCAATGCATATAGCAATATAAAGACACGGGAGAACTAAAAACACTATAAAACCAAGAGTATAGTAGAAGTAAATAGATTCTTCCGGAGGCAGATGAAAAAGAAGAGCGACAGATATGAAAGTGAAGAGTATATCAAGAATCAGCACTGGATGAAGCATATTGACAAATACTTTAAAATATGAGTTGAGAAGGTGTGAGTTGTAAGAAAACAAATGAGGTGGATTTATAGTGAAATATCCGACAGAGAAATCAAAATGGATTATCGCATTAATTCGAAGAGGATCATAATTTCCTTAATCGCTGAATAATCAAATCCAATATAGATTACAAAGATTTTCATTTCAGAGATCAATCGTGATGACGTCAAAAGATACGACGAATCACTCTTATCTTATTTCATTCATTTATGATAACTTCACTCACATGCTTCGAGTAATCGAATTATTTTATCCATTCTTCTTGAACATGATAAAACTCTATAATCGTTATAATAACATTCTCATTGTTAGTCATGACGACCTCTATCAAATTTCGGGGACGAAATTTCTTTAACGGGTAGGTACTGTGACGACCCGGAAATTTCTGACCAAATTTAAACTTTAGTCTTTATATTATTCCGACATGATAAGCAAAGTTTGTTAAGTTAAATCTCAAGGATTTTAAACTATGTTTATACATTCATTTAAACCTCGACCAAATTCCAATGATTCACGAACCATTAAATGAACATATATGAATATGTATGTATATGTGTATATGTTATAAATTGAAAATGTCAACAAAGTATTTAAATGTATAATGCATTATATGAACGTATTTGTTTCAATATGATTAGCGATGAAATTAAAAAAAAAATATATTAAATGATTGAATTATCAGAAACATTGAATTATGATTACAAGTCTCTGTTGAGAGGTCCACTATGATTTGAGAAAATCTATTCCTCTTAACGATATTCGGAATAATTTGTAAAGCTATTTATAAATAAAAATAAAAAGTGTCATTTACGAAAGTTAGACAAAAGCTAGTGGAAAATTGGTTTCCATAATATTCTATTAATCTATTTTCAAACGTACAAAAACATTTTCAGTTTAAAAAGAACTTTATTATTAAAACGTATATAACTTTTATAAATATCTAGAATCACTTTTGACAACTCATTACTTAACCAGTATAATAAATATAACGATATTTATATTTTATTTCATTAAATATATATAACGATTTAAATTAATATTATATATATTTATACGCGTATTATACATACATAGTTTTTATACTTTTATTATACTTTAACTTTACCTTTACTTTACTTTTACTTTACTTTAACTTTAATAATTCACTTTAATAATTCATACTTTAATAATTCACTTTAATAATTCATACTTTAATAATTCACTTTAATAATTCATACTTTAATAATTCACTTTAATAATTCATACTTTAATAATTCAAAAATCTATTATAAATAGAATTCAATAGGTTTCATTATTTCATAGAAACTTGAAAATATATTTCTCTAAACTCTCTCAATCGACCTATATATATATATATATATATATATATATATATATATATATATATATATATATATATATATATATATATATATATATATATATATTTGCTCTGTATTATTTCAAGATATTATTAGTATACATAAAATATTACGACGGAGTGATGTCCGAGTGATTTCAAAATAGTTTTTTGAATGAGTTGAAGCTAAGAAAATTATGGGTAATAGCTATGGAGGTGATGGGTATGGTTCATGGGTATGCTCGTGAGGTCAATCTAGTGTTTATCATCTCCGTTGCGTCTACGTACTTTCCTGCAATATTGAATTTCAATATTGATACGTGAGCACTCATAACTTAACTTTTATATATCAATAGTGTATCTCTGACTAGTGCTCGAGTATATAGGATTATGCATGCTTGTACATTCGATATTGTCCTTAGATAGGTTTGTTGAATCCTGAATTAGATACATATGCTACTGAGATAGGGTATATGATATGCATGTCATTGGAAAGCTAGCGAAAAATTAAGAACTTTTCATTTAGATATCGAATGGTTTCGATGAACGGATTAGAAGTTATAGTCAACTGAATTTTAGTGTTATTGTTAAAATGATTATTATTACTATCGTCGTTATTATTTTAATAAAAATATCATTGTTATTATAAAATATCATTATTACTATTATGTTAGTATTATCATTTTATCATAATACCATTTTTAGTAAATATAAATATTGTTATAGAATAATAATAATTATTATTACAAAATAATACAACTTTTACTTATTATTATTATGATCAATATTATTTTATCAAATAAATAGGGGATACAAAGATATTTTTCACCACGCGTAATATAATTACATTAATAATACTTACCACTATAGTTTTACGATATTAAGTGAACTTTATAAATTTTACTACTTAAGATATATAAAAGTATATTTTATTATATATAAACGTTAATATAAATTTTTATTAATAAATGACTTTTATTATTATAAAATCTAATAAATATATTTAAATATATAAAACGACTATAGTTAAGTTATATAATAAACACGTATAAATTTTAGAAGTCATTTTGGGTCAAGTTGACTTTTGCATATTGTAGCGACCCCGACAAATCGTCAAGTGACGGCGTCGGCTACGTGGGTCCCATTACCTGATTATAAGTCTTTAAGATAACGTTTGACCAAAATATGTCGCCTTCATTTCAAAATAAAGATTGTTTCAAAGTTTACAAGAATTGTTCAACCAAAAGTTAAGTTACAACGTTATAAGTACGTTTGAAATCTAGGCGACACGGTTTAAAGTAAAGTCAAAAGACGCTCCATGAAATGCATGTATACTCGACATCGGATGCAAGTATCAAATAGTGAGCGGAAGCATGTATCACATATCGTGCAAGACCTGAGAAAAACATAGAAATCTGTCAACGAAAACGTTGGTGAAATCATAGGTTTAGTAAGTATTAAACGTTGTTTTTGAACCACAAGATTTTGTATTTCCATAACGTAGATTATCCAAATCATTTGCATTCCAAAAGTGTTGTTATACGCGAGCACTCAATTATCAAAACTTAACCAACGTTACCCCATCACACAGTGCTAGAACCCACACTAAAACACAAAAATATATTTCATCCGCATAACGGTAGCGAACCG
This sequence comes from Rutidosis leptorrhynchoides, assembly GCF_046630445.1. NCBI lineage: Eukaryota > Viridiplantae > Streptophyta > Magnoliopsida > Asterales > Asteraceae > Rutidosis > Rutidosis leptorrhynchoides. Next base: position 25,826,144 of record NC_092333.1, read on the forward strand.
TCCGAATGAGGGTTTGTTAAACCCGTATGGCCACACAATATAAGTTCTCGCTTACACCCTGCAAGTGTAACTAATGATAATCGAATTGAGGCATTTTTGTTCTAACTCGCACATGGAATGTTTGTTTTCACACTTGTGTTCAAAACATAAAAGTAAGTAGTACAAGATGTAACAAAGTATATGTTTTCTCAGCCCACGATTTAAAAGTATAAAAGTTGTTGAAAAGGTGGGACTATGATCTCACCTCGAGTGCACGAGTATAAAGGTACTTCAACAAGTAAACGTGTGCATGAAAGTTGCTTAGCCTTGACCTAAACAAGTAAGTTATATCAATTAACCGGTTACGACACAAGGTCGGGTGAAATGTGTTCAATTAGTCCTATGGCTCGTTACGACTCGATTAAGTATAGCATGTGAATCACGTTGTCAAGTTTCATACAAGAAACAAGTATAAAAGCATGTTAGAATGATTGTATAAAAGTTTGGTTAAGTTTGACTAAAAGTCAAACTTGGTCAAAGTCAACGAAAAAGTCAACGCGTTCGGGTCGGGTCCCGAACTATTTTTCTATGCTAAATATTCATATACAAGTATATTAAAACAAGTTTCATGTGAATCGGAGGTCGATAGCTAGTCAAACATTTCGCGTGAAATGCGCCAAACAAAGCAGAATCTGGCCAGGCCAATCCGCGCGCCGCGCGGGGATGGGGCGCGCCGCGCCACCATCTGGGCAGAGATTTCTGGTCAGTTTTTCAAAGTATGCACGAACCAAAACATTTTCCAACCCAACTCTTGACCCGCAAACACTTATAATGCCTATCATATATCGTCGAAAAGGTATTTTGACGAGGAATACAACTAACCACATATCATCAATCAAAAACATCATTTACAATAACCGAAAACTCGTCAATTGATCAAGAAAGGTTTATTTTCAAAGTTTCAAGTTCGTAAAACGTATTTTATGATTCGGGAATCCAATTTACACATACGATATGCCGTTTTGAAGGTAATGAAGCATACATTACAACTAAACACTTACTAATAACATTTCATGGCATTCGAAACATCAAAAGCTCGTTTTAAGTCTATCAAACCCTAACCAAAATCCGCAAAAATCAATATTCATGTTTTTGAAGTTTCCTTAATCAACCTACGCATCAAAACGAAGCTAGTGATACTAGTAACACAATTAAAACATGAACTTTAACAATTTAATAACATTAACTCATCCAAAATCAAGGATTAAGCAAACCCATTTCAAAAACTCAAACTAGTTACTCCAAACCACAAATCGAGCAAATAAAACATATATTCATGTTACACACGAGCCATAGACACTAACTAACACAATTTCAAGTATATAAAACGAATTTAGAGGAATTTAGTGTTTTAGAAATGTTACCCAAACGAGATGAAGTTGGTATCAAATTGTAGAGGATGAAGAGAGGATTCCAAATATGTAATTTGTTTTGTTGTAAGCCTCCTAGATCGAATTTAGATGATGAATGATTGAATTGGGTGTTTGTGTGTGTGTTCTTACTAGAGAGAAAGAGAGAGAGATGGAGGTGATTGAATGGTGGTGATTGGGGTGGAAAGGGTTTGACCTTTTGACCTAGTCAAAGGTTTGAACCCTTGGCAAGTTTGGTCCTTCAACTATGAATCGGGTGCGGGAATTAACCGAACGAATTATTTTAAATTTCACGGGAGTACGGGAGATATTAAATTCCGATAACGAGAATATTTAAAATGTTACTTAACAAAGGATACGAATCTAGATACGAAGGGTATTATTTAAAAAGAAAAAAAGACGGGCGTTAAAATAATTTAACGGAAAAATGCGGGATGTTACATTATCCACACCTCAAAAGAAATTTCGTCCCGAAATTTAGTTGGAAGTAGTAGTCGATATCTCTTACTCGAGACTTTACGTTGTCAATGCTATGAATAAGTGAAAGTACGTTCTTGAGGGTTCTCATGAATTTGGATAGTCAGGGTTTTACGTTGCATTAAGGTTCGGTTTTTACGATCCCCGGTTTCAACTGGTTTTCCTATGAAGAGAAGTTTGTCATCGATAGTGGATGTATCCAGCAGGATTGCACGTTCCTGTTCCGCAGGACACGTTTCTAAGTTTGTTACACGAATTGTAGAGTAAACGGAAACTTAATTGAGTCGGAAGTTCTAAATGGTAGGGAGCGGTTCCAATGCGCCCCAAGGTTTCAAAAGGGTTAACATGTCGCGGGTTTAACTTTCCCTGATTCCCGAAACGGATTACACCCTTCCAAGGTGCGGGTTCTCAATATTACACTGTTACTAACTTGGGATTCGAGAGGTTTACGTCGAATATCGGTATAGCCCCTTTGGCGACTACGGGTCGTCTTGAGTGAACGATCTTAAATGTTGTTTCTTGATGGAGTTCAGATTCGGTGATTTGCTTTGGTTAAATGAACAGGGGTATGACATTTGCGGTCATATAGGGTTTCGGAAGTGCTGCGTTAATATACGAGTGATAGCTGTCGTTGTAAGAGGAACTACTAAGGGTGACAATACCAGTCTGTAACATGTCTTTCCAAGATTGAATCGTACGTTTGCTCGGTTCGTCGGTTGTGGGAGATACGCGGTACATGTGTCTAAGCGGGTTCCCTAAGGTTTCTTGTAACACTAGAAGTGAAACGAGTATTTCGATACAGGATAAATGACGAAGATACACCGTGTTGGTGTAGAATCTCTTAAGATATGTTTGAACAAGTCAGTTAGGGTTCGAAAAATGTTCGTTAGGACTATTCACCCTCGTGGCGAATACTAATGTAATATAAGGAGTTTCTCTATCCATGGAGAAATGTTACAAGGAGTTTCCTTAAACGGAAATGCGAGCGATAAAGATAGGAGTGAAATGAGGACCTAGAATAGGATGAGCTTACATCTCGAGGTTGCCATAACGCGCCTCTAGTTGTCGAAAATTGAAGTCTGGGAGAGAAACAAGATAGTACACGTAATTGTATAGTTCGGGGTTGAATAATAGTTGGCCGATTATCAGAAACACAAGGACGTTAAGTCAAAGAAGAGTGAAGTATCGTTGGATTGTGTGTTATCTTAAATCCCAGTAATATCAGACAGTAACGGTGAAATAACAGAGGTATGTGTGTGGTACGTGATGACGAGAAAGTTGATCGGATCCACAGTTTAGTATTCGAATTCTTCGTGCAAAATAACGAATTTTAGTTACGTTAATTTTGAGTCGAGAGAGTATGCCTTTCGGCGTTCATGTAGAAATATTTCCATGTTTGAGTTCCATCTGTTGCTATACGATTTTAACTAGAAATGTTGGTGTGAAGAATCACGCTCAAGGTTCGAACACGGAGAGGTTTAAAGTTTTCCCTTAGTGAGTTAACGAGTTTAAAAGTCGGGTAACACGAGAAAAGTCAGAAATGAATCTTCGGTAAAAATAGACGAGATCTAAGATTTTACGAATACAAGTCTGAGTTGGGAGAGTTTCCTGATTACATGTGGCTTGATTTCGAGATTGATTGTAATGCCTTGACCATTAACATCATGGTCTAGAAAATTGGACTTCGTTCACCAGAAATTCTCACTCGGAGAATTTGGTATAAAGTTGCTCTTTTCTCAAAAGTTCGAGCGTAAGATGGTGATGTTGTTCGTTTTCCTTCTTTACTTAAATAAGTTAAGATGTCATCTATAAATACGATAACAGATTTGTCTAGATAAGTTGCATACGTGATTTAGGAGGTTCATGAATACGGACGGAGTCCTAAATAAATCAAACGGTACTAAGAGAGATTTACAACTAACGTTGCGAGTTCGGAAATGGCTTAGGAGACATCGTCTCCCTTAACCCCCAATTGGTGATAACCGGAACGGAGGTCGATTTGGAACATACGGGATTCGTGCAAAAAAAAATCATGAGGTCATGGATGCGAGGGAGAGGGTATCGGTTTCCAACCGAAAATTTCTTAGTTCACAATAATCTATACATAAATGTAGGGCAACAATTTCTCCTTAATGAATAGGTTTTGAGTTCCTTAGTTCTATAGGTGTCGAGTCCAATTTCTTAACGCATATCCTCCGATAAAATTTATAGGCACACAATATTTTCCGTCGGTCACTTAAATCGTCTAAGTAGTATCTGGGGGAAAGAGGTGGAATATAAAGAGCACGAGTCAAATCCTTGGTTATAAAACGTCTAACGGTACTCGAATCGAATAAGTATGAAATATACGGTTTGTTGTGAAGAAACGTACCCGTGACTAGTCCATCATCGTCTCGGGCATCCTAGGTGTCGATGTTGTAAGTTCAACGGCGCGCGTTGGTTTTTGCTTTATTCTTTGGGCATTCATTCCTAAAATGACCCGATTGGCCACATTTGTAGCAAATACTCGGCTTTGGTGCGTCGGGCCCCTTTTGAGTGACGGGGGCGGTACTTCCACAATACTTGGCAATATGACCACTACCTTGGCACCGATGGCAAATTAGCTTGCCACATTCACCAAAATGATGCTTGTGGCATTTGTTGCAAAAAGGTCGTGTCCCGGCATAACTTTTCTTGCCGACGGGGGTGAGAGGTTCCTTGGAAAAGTTGTTGTTGTAGTTACTCGATTGGGGGGGCTTCCCATTTTCTTTTGTTGTCACCCGACTCATCCTCGGCTTTAGGTGCCGGCACTTCAATCTCGTCTACCGTTTCGATTAATTGACGGGCCATATTCAGGGCCTCTTGGTGATTACTGGGTTTGGATGACATTACTCCTTGTTTGATGCTCTTGGGAAGACCATCCATGTAAAGTTCAACCCTTAGAGGTTCGGGGGTCACGAGGTTTGGGCACATCAAGGATAGCTCAGAAAATCGTTGATTATATGCCTTTAGGTCATTCCCGACTGCTTTTAAAGTTCTTAGTTCGTGTTCGAGCTTACGGGTCTCTTCGCGCGGGAAGTATTCGGTGATCATCTTTTTCTTTAAGTCGGCCCATGAGAGTGTGTGGGCTTCATCGATACCCACCGACAGCACATACGTATTCCACCATGTGAGGGCGATACCGGCAAAAGTGTGGGTGGAATATTTGACTTTGTCTTGGTCCCGACAACCGCTTATGCTAAAAACGGCTTCTGTTTGCTCAAACCATCGGGTGAGCACAACCGGTCCTCCGGTCCCATCGAAGGTGCGAGGTTTGCACCCCATGAAAGTTTTGTAGGAACAACCCTCGTTTGAATTACCGGCTCCATGGTTGTTGTGGTTGTGGTTGTTATTGATGTCGGAGGAGATACTAGCCATAGCCGCACCTATGGCGGTGGCTATCATGCGTTGAAAAGCTTGTTCGGAAGTTTCATTACGTGGTCCGCGACGGGGAAGCATTGTTCCTTCAAGACACAAGAATATCGTTGATTAGTATTCTCAATAATACTAATCATGATAGGGAATGATGATGTAGAGAAAATTTTCCTTGACTCGCCTTAAATTCTTTATGTCATAATGTCGGAATGTCCATATGAATCACCGTAATATAATCCCGGAAATTATATTACCCTGATTCTCATGTGCATTTAACATTACCTCATAAAGTCAAGGTGGCGCGTCAACAAAATTTATCAACGTAAGATCAAGATCGAATACGAGTTAGATATGATAGAAGAGTTCGAGTATAGATGCACAAATAGTCAAGTAATTCCTACTTCAGTCTATATGCCGGTTGTAGTCTAGATTCACCTATGTACCCTATGACTCGGGGTGGATACAAATGAACTCTAAATCCCTACAACCAAGGCTCTGATACCACTTGTAGCGACCCCGACAAATCGTCAAGTGACGGCGTCGGCTACGTGGGTCCCATTACCTGATTATAAGTCTTTAAGATAACGTTTGACCAAAATATGTCGCCTTCATTTCAAAATAAAGATTGTTTCAAAGTTTACAAGAATTGTTCAACCAAAAGTTAAGTTACAACGTTATAAGTACGTTTGAAATCTAGGCGACACGGTTTAAAGTAAAGTCAAAAGACGCTCCATGAAATGCATGTATACTCGACATCGGATGCAAGTATCAAATAGTGAGCGGAAGCATGTATCACATATCGTGCAAGACCTGAGAAAAACATAGAAATCTGTCAACGAAAACGTTGGTGAAATCATAGGTTTAGTAAGTATTAAACGTTGTTTTTGAACCACAAGATTTTGCATTTCCATAACGTAGATTATCCAAATCATTTGCATTCCAAAAGTGTTGTTATACGCGAGCACTCAATTATCAAAACTTAACCAACGTTACCCCATCACACAGTGCTAGAACCCACACTAAAACACAAAAATATATTTCATCCGCATAACGGTAGCGAACCGTCCGAATGAGGGTTTGTTAAACCCGTATGGCCACACAATATAAGTTCTCGCTTACACCCTGCAAGTGTAACTAATGATAATCGAATTGAGGCATTTTTGTTCTAACTCGCACGTGGAATGTTTGTTTTCACACTTGTGTTCAAAACATAAAAGTAAGTAGTACAAGATGTAACAAAGTATATGTTTTCTCAGCCCACGATTTAAAAGTATAAAAGTTGTTGAAAAGGTGGGACTATGATCTCACCTCGAGTGCACGAGTATAAAGGTACTTCAACAAGTAAACGTGTGCATGAAAGTTGCTTAGCCTTGACCTAAACAAGTAAGTTATATCAATTAACCGGTTACGACACAAGGTCGGGTGAAATGTGTTCAATTAGTCCTATGGCTCGTTACGACTCGATTAAGTATAGCATGTGAATCACGTTGTCAAGTTTCATACAAGAAACAAGTATAAAAGCATGTTAGAATGATTATATAAAAGTTTAGTTAAGTTTGACTAAAAGTCAAACTTAGTCAAAGTCAACGAAAAAGTCAACGCGTTCGGGTCGGGTCCCGAACTATTTTTCTATGCTAAATATTCATATACAAGTATATTAAAACAAGTTTCATGTGAATCGGAGGTCGATAGCTAGTCAAACATTTCGCGTGAAATGCGCCAAACAAAGCAGAATCTGGCCAGGCCAATCCGCGCGCCGCGCGGGGATGGGGCGCGCCGCGCCACCATCTGGGCAGAGATTTCTGGTCAGTTTTTCAAAGTATGCACGAACCAAAACATTTTCCAACCCAACTCTTGACCCGCAAACACTTATAATGCCTATCATATATCGTCGAAAAGGTATTTTGACGAGGAATACAACTAACCACATATCATCAATCAAAAACATCATTTACAATAACCGAAAACTCGTCAATTGATCAAGAAAGGTTTATTTTCAAAGTTTCAAGTTCGTAAAACGTATTTTATGATTCGGGAATCCAATTTACACATACGATATGCCGTTTTGAAGGTAATGAAGCATACATTACAACTAAACACTTACTAATAACATTTCATGGCATTCGAAACATCAAAAGCTCGTTTTAAGTCTATCAAACCCTAACCAAAATCCGCAAAAATCAATATTCATGTTTTTGAAGTTTCCTTAATCAACCTACGCATCAAAACGAAGCTAGTGATACTAGTAACACAATTAAAACATGAACTTTAACAATTTAATAACATTAACTCATCCAAAATCAAGGATTAAGCAAACCCATTTCAAAAACTCAAACTAGTTACTCCAAACCACAAATCGAGCAAACAAAACATATATTCATGTTACACACGAGCCATAGACACTAACTAACACAATTTCAAGTATATAAAACGAATTTAGAGGAATTTAGTGTTTTAGAAATGTTACCCAAACGAGATGAAGTTGGTATCAAATTGTAGAGGATGAAGAGAGGATTCCAAATATGTAATTTGTTTTGTTGTAAGCCTCCTAGATCGAATTTAGATGATGAATGATTGAATTGGGTGTTTGTGTGTGTGTTCTTACTAGAGAGAAAGAGAGAGAGATGGAGGTGATTGAATGGTGGTGATTGGGGTGGAAAGGGTTTGACCCTTTGACCTAGTCAAAGGTTTGAACCCTTGGCAAGTTTGGTCCTTCAACTATGAATCGGGTGCGGGAATTAACCGAACGAATTATTTTAAATTTCACGGGAGTACGGGAGATATTAAATTCCGATAACGAGAATATTTAAAATGTTACTTAACAAAGGATACGAATCTAGATACGAAGGGTATTATTTAAAAAGAAAAAAAGACGGGCGTTAAAATAATTTAACGGAAAAATGCGGGATGTTACACATATTAGTCTCGAGCATTAGGATTGTGGTACACTGTGACTTGACCAAAAATTGTTAGACAAATATTGACCAACATATAAATATATATAATTAATATAGGTTCGTGAATCCGAGGCCAACCTTGCACTTGTTAAATGACGTTATATGTATTTTTACTACGAAATACAGTATGGTGAGTTTCATTTGCTCTCTTTTATATATATTTTTGGGACTGAGAATACATGCGCTGTTTTTATAAATGTTTTACGAAATAGGCACAAGTACTAAAACTAATTCTACGTGGGTTTAAACCAGAAATATACCCTTAGCTTGGTAACATTAAACTACTTGTCTATGTACGGTAGGCGCGAATCCTAAAGATAGATCTATTGGGCCTGACAAACCCCATCCTGACTATGGATGCTTTAGTACTTCGAGGTTATTTTAAACACACCTGATCTGGTGTACTTCAGAGGGTAAAACATGAACGTTAAGGCTTGTTACCGAGTGCCTACAACTTATAGAATACTTTTATACACTTGCGAGTGTACATATATTTATAAACGAAAATCTTGTGGTCTATTAATATATTGAAATGATTGTTATGATAAACCTATGAACTCACCAACCTTTTGGTTGACACTTTAAAGCATGTTTATTCTCAGGTATTAAAGAAATCTTCCGCTGTGCATTAGCTCATTTTAAGAATATTACTTGGAGTCATTCATGGCATATTTTGAAAGACGTTGCATTCGAGTCATTGAGTTCATCAAGATTATTATTATGTCAATTATAGTTGGATGTATTATCAAATGGTGTGCATGCCGTCAACTTTCGTTGTAAAGAAAGTTTGTCTTTAAAAACGAATGCAATGTTTGTAAAATGTATCATATAGAGGTCAAATACCTCGCGATGTAATCAACTATTGTGAATCGTTTATAATATATATGAACGGGTCCTTTCATGATCTGTGAATCATCACGTCCCATTAGAAACTCAGCATGACTTACTGTAATATAATCACGTTGGCCGGGCGTCATTATATTATACTAACCCATGCTTCAATTCCCAACACTTCTCCATAATTTATTCATAATTTATACTTAGATTTTACACAAGTTTTCAATATAATAAAATACAGAAAACACGAAGAGGTAGATAATTTCAGACAAGAATATTTATGAAAATATCCTCAGAAATATCGAAGATATTTATGATGATATTTTGGAATTTCTAAGTTCAAATGTTGTTGAAGAAAAATTTTCCGCAAGATTTTAACATGAATTCGGAGCAAGATATTCTCTAAAGATTTCATCGGATCCCAAATTACCTGGATTCTTTGAATATAGGGTTTGGTCCTTGTATTTGTCCTTGGTCTCTTTTATGGTTAGCTCAATCCGTTTTTCAGTACCAAATTTTCTACCGAGCGTTCCCAACACTCCATTCTTTTTCATCAAACTCTTGGCCATTAGGCCCCTACAATTTTACTGTTTCCTCTGCATTTAATGCAGCCATATCTGAATCGTTAGTTATCAATCCGAGGTGTTTTCAGGATACTTGTGTTTTTAGATGATTAAACACTGATGGTAGTATGGTGGAATATAAAAGTTTCTCTGGTAACAATAAATGAGCACGCATATAAATCAAGGTTATAGTAAGGTTATTTCGAACGAAAACTCGAAGTTGACTTGCTGGAGCTGTGACAAAATTGGCTAATTTGGAAAGGGATTGCAAAGTTATTTTCGGTAATAACAACGCCAAAGGAGCTAGCACAGATACGTGTTAATCGTTTACTCAGTTTCTGAGAGTTTTTTTTTTCTTTTTTTTTCAAGTGCATAACTATATGCATCAATCTTTTCTTCCGTAGATGAAGTGTGGTTGGTTCATCCTCTTGATTGAGGTGTTTTCAAGAATCATGAAAGGTTTGAACGAGGATTGTAATCGTCAAGATACAAATGAGGTTTAAGATGAAATCAAGTAATCAAGTGGCAAACTTGAAGAATTATTTAGTTTCATATGTTATAATCAGTATTTTAATTCATTTTATTTGTCCAATGTTGGCAGTCCTTAGTTGATAGTCCAATAATTCATATATAGTTAGATATATAATATTCGAATTAATTAGTATGTATCGTGACCCGTGTACATGTCTCAGACTCGATCACAACTCAAAGTATATATATTATTGTAGAATCAACCTCAACCCTGTATAGCTAACTCCCGCATTACCGCATATAGAGTGTCTATGGTCATTCCGAATAATATATATACATGCGTCGATATGATATGTCAAAACCTTGTATACGTGTCCCGGTATTTAAAGTGAGTAAAATAAATAACAGAAATTAAATGACGATAAATAAAATTGCTATAATTAAATTGCGATAAATAAAATGTAACCAGTTAGCTAGGAACAGTTAGCGTGGATTCTTAAAAAAATTCTTCATAATTAATTTGTTTGTTTCTAACAAATTTTATTTTGTCCAATGTTTTCTTCATTATGCACTTGTTGGATTCTGATAAGTCAAAATCTAATTATGAAATTGAATGAAAATGGTTGCTCTATGGTGAACGGATTCGTATATCAGTGGATGTAAGTAGGATAATGAATGACTGTTGAATCATATTGGAAGAATGTGCAGTGTAACTTATTAATGTGAAACTAAGTATTTCTCCGGTATTACCTACGCGTTAAAATATTTTCACCATTAACGGTTTGTACAAAAGAACTTTTAATTACAATCTTTATGAAAATATATGTACATATATATTTTCTTCAGATGCAATCATAGATTTAATGGGTTAATATGATATTAAATTCATATGATTTTTGGTTTGAGCTGGAATAAGTAATCTCTAAGACTATTAGGAACTACATATTCTTCGCAGAATATTAATGAAGTTATGGATCAATACTTCATCGTTCATTGTTGTTGGTACTCCTTGGTATCTATGGTGTGTATGACGTTGATGTTCGAGGTACATATTGTGATGTTGAGGCATGGATTGTTGATGATACTGGTGATGTTATTGATGATACTGTTGGTGCCAGTGATGTTGCTGAAGCTGTTAAGTTTTGCACCATATTCTCCAAATTGATTACTCGAGCGCGAAGTTCATTAACTTCTGCTATTACACCGGGATGATTTTCGGTCGGAACAAGCGAATGAATAAGGTTTAGAATTGTGGATAGAATATAATCGTGTCGAGCTACTCTAGAAATGAGGCTGAAAATGGTGTCTCGGATAGGTTCGCCAGTAAGTGCTTCAGGTTCTTCTCCAAAAGGTGAATTCGATTGATAGAAAGGATCACCTTCTTCGCGTCTCCATTGATTCAGTCGACTACGAACCCATCAGATGAATTGGGGATTGCTGATTGGTTAATTCATTCTGGTGACACCGCATTCGGAGCTTAGGTGAAACTCTATATCGGAATCCGAGGGACTTGAACTAGTGACAAGTTCCATCTTGTACGGTCAGATAAAGGATTTTTGATATGAAATGATTTTTGGATATCGGATGATATTTTAATTACATAGAATACCTATATATAGTATAGAAGATCCCGTAGATTACGGAGGAATTTTTGGAAGCTGTCAGGCAAAGTTTACAGTAAACGATACGCTAGGATATGAATTTATCTGTACACTATCTATCAATTAAGTGCAGGAAGTCGTGTCTAGACTTAGGAATGATAAGCAGGTAATTTTCGACAAGAAATGATAAGCAAAATTTTGACATGCAGCTAAGGTCGAAGTCCAGACTCACTTAATGCATCCTAACAACTATCAGTTAGATACACTAATACAAGACCTGATTCGCTAGGTCCAACGCTCTGATACCAACTGTGAAGACCCGTCCTAATCCACCTGGACGAAGTCATCAACATCTGGTCCCATTGCGAGGTACTGAACTAAATATGCCATGAATGACTCGAAGTAATATCTTTAAAATGAGCAAATGCACAGCGGAAGATTTCTTTCATACCTGAGAATAAACATGCTTAAAAGTGTCAACCAAAAAGGTTGGTGAGTTCATAGGTTTATCATAACAATCATTTCAATATATTAATAGACTACAAGATTTCCGTTTATAAATATATGTACACTCGCAAGTGTATAAAACCGTTCTGCTTATGTTGAGGCCTCAGTAAACAACCTTAACAATAATATAATAAGTCATCTTCGCAAAGATGGATATGTACACTCGAAAGTGTATAAATAATCCTCGAAGTACTAAACATCCGCCCACTAGTTCTTATGTCTAGTGCAGCCTACAGGATGGGGGTGTTAAGCTCGATAGATCAATCTTTAGGATTCACGCTCACATGCTCTTATAACATGTAACTAAATTACCTAGCACATCAATCCGCATAATTATCATTTTAGATCACTTGTCTCTATTTTGTAAAGCATTTATAAAAGCAGCGCATGTATTCTCAGCCCAAAAATTTATTTCGCAAAAGCAATTAAAAAGGGAGCAAATGAAACTCACCATAATGTATTTTGTAGTAAAAATACATATGACTATATTGAACATGTGTAGGGTTGGCCTCGAATTTACGAACCTAAATCCAGTATATATATTAACACCAAATAGTAATCGAACAAATTTATATATATTATAAACGTTATCTTAATAAATTATGTGTTTCATTAATAACTTAATTAAATATATTTATTTTTATATATATACTAGATGGATAATTTGTATTTATTATAAAATATCAATTTAGTTAAGTTATATGTAATAATATATTTTTCTTATATATATAACATTTATTTAGTAAATTAATAATAATCTTAATAGTGCTACTGAAAATACTAATTTTGATAATAATAATAATAATAATAATAATAATAATAATAATAATAATAATACTAATAATAATGATAATAATGTTAATACTAATAATAATAATCTTAATGGTAATAATAATAATATATTTATTGTAATTATATTAAATTTACATATATATGATAGTCATACTTATAGTTAATCTATAATCATAACTTGGTTATTATTATTTTTATCCTACATACAAAATTATATTTTTAATTAAGATTTATAATAACTTACCATAATCGTATTTTACTAACTTCTCATTTATATAAATATCATAATGCTTTCTTGATGATAATAATAATTACAATGGTAATAATATTAATACTAATAATAATAATAATAATAATGATGATGATAAATGAAATAACTACCTTAAAGGGGAAAGGCTTAAAAAATAAGCTGCTGTGAATGGGACTCGAACCCGCGACCTCCCGCTCACATAACCACACTTTAAACCACTCCAGCATTTATGTTTTTCTGATAATATACCAAACCCACATATATTTAACATACATATTCTGTTTCCTATTCCCCTTCTTCTTTAAACTTACATCGATCAGAGACATGCACCTCAACCCGAAATTTAATTACCAAATTGATTTTGGGTCTTGAATTGAGTATAACAGAGTTGTTTGTGATAAATTGATTTGAAAAAAAAATATAAAGAGAGCAAAAGGGCCTGTGTGTTCGTCGAGCATATCAAAAAAAAGATATGTGATTTTCGATTTTAATTGTATTATAGCTAACGACTATAACACGAGATAGTTTCCTAATCTCATATAGAAACTATAGGAATCATTATTTTAAATTAATTCATCACAGGCAACTCGAATTTGATGGATGCAGAATTGTTGACTTTTTGATTCGAAAACTTTGACTCAGAAATTCGGGACTGATATTAGAAATTTAGGCATGAAACTTTCCAAAAAGTTTGGATATGGGATTCCTAATAGAATTACGTTAATACTTTTTGAGATTTGATTCTAATTCGAGTTTTGACAAAAATGAATGAAGAACATATGAGCCGCCAAACTTCTTAAAAAAATGATTTTTCTGTGTTTACCCTCAATCTGTGTTATCAGTAAGTTATATAAAGGTTAATTGGTATTACTACAGCTCGATTGCCTCAATTATCATTTGTTTTATAGTTAAATTGGCTAGACAAAGTTTATTCAATCAGAAAGAAATTAAGAAAAGTAGAATTGACCCATAACAAATTTTGTTTGATTGTAAGACTAATGGTAATCGATCGTACCAGTTTGTAGATATAAAATAAATTATAACACAGGTTGATAATGAAAGGAAACTGCTTTTGATCCCTTTAATACCTAATACGTATTTATTATATTTTTTTAATGACAATATATATTCTACTAATAACTACTAATACCATTAATAATTTTATTAATATTAATAATGTTATTGATACACCTAATAATATGATAATGTTAATACTAACACTAATGATAATTTAAATAGATTTAGTTTCTAATAATGATAATGATGATAATAATATTAATAGCACGAAAATAATATTAGTTATAACGATATTAATATTATTAATGATATTAACCATGATAATAATAATATAATAACTTATACTTATCAAATTTTATATATTTTATATAATACCGTTAATAATACAAATATTAGCATTTATAATGAAAGTAAGTTTAATAATATAACTTTAATATTTTAATTTGCACTTAAATTTTATTATATATATATATATATATATATATATATATATATATTAAATATTTAATATTTATACCTTTACTATCTTTTATAATACTACTTACATTGAGTAGTAATTTCTTATATATATAATATATATATATATATATATATATATATATATATATATATATATATATATATATATATATATATATATATATATATATATATATATATATATATATCACAATGTACAAATAATAAGTATTAATAGATACCTCATATATTACATATAAATTTATAATAATATCATGTATATATTTATATATGAATACTTAATTGTTTATTATTTTATATGTTTATTTTCAATTGATTAAAGTTTATTTTATTAACTCAAAATATCATATATAGATTTTTATATTTATAAATTTATTTATTTAATTACTTACACACAATGGTTCGTGAATCGTTGGGAATAGTCAAAGGTCAAATGAATTCATATAAACCGTTTAAAAATTTCGAGACTCAATATTACAGACTTTGCTTATTGTGTCGAAAACATATAAAGATTTAGTTTAAATTTGGTCGGAAATTTCCGGGTCGTCACAATCACCATCTTACAACCAAGATCATCCAATTGTCCTAAAGACAATAAGTTCTTCTTCAAACCCTCCATGTGTCGCACACCTTGAATAGTACGAACTGTACCATCATGCATCTTCAAAACGATATCTCCAATTCCAATGATCTTTAGTTCATGATCATTGCAACTGTATACAGATCCTCCTGAGATACGTTCATATTGTTTGAACCATTCTCTTCTAGGGGTCATGTGAAAAGTAGCTCCCGAGTCAAATAACTAGATATCAACAAATGTCTTTCTGCCTTCATTTGCTACCACTGCCTCACTAACCAAAGCAGTCCCATCATATGAAGTGCTTGCAATATTTCCTTGAGGATTTGAGTTATTTAAACTCCAACAATCCTTCTTCGGGTGACCTTTCTTGCCATAATTGTAGCATGTATAGGTCTTCTTCTTTTTAGACTTTGGTTTACCATGATTGTGACTCCCACTTGGGCCACGTTCCGTTGATCTCCCTCCTGACACCACCAAGGCCTCCACTTGTCGTGAACCGGCCTGTTTGTCCTCCTTGTTATTGCGCCAATTTTCTTCTTCTAGAATAGCAGCCGCGACTTCATCATAGACTAGATACTCGGAAAGAACATTATTGGTTAAGTTAATAATGAGTTGATCATACGAATCAGGTAGACTCTGAAGTAAAAGTTCAGCACATTCTTTTGGCTCTATATTGCAACTTAATGAAGCGAGTTGAGAAAATAGAGTATTCAAATAATTAATGTGCTCATTAACTGAAGTAGATTCATTCATGCGTAGCGCATAAAGTTTCCTCTTAAGGAATATCTTGTTGTGAAGTGATTTGGTCTCGTACAATTTTACGAGGTGATCTCAAATCTCTTTCGCCGTCTTCTTTTCTTCTATGCTAGACAATGAAATGCCCCGTTCAGATTGATTATAAACGTTCCATATTAATTGATTTCGTTGCGAGGTTTTGACCTCTATATGAGACGTTTTTCAAAGACTGCATTCACTTTTAAAACAACCATAACCTTTATTTTATCAATAAAGGTTTTAAAAACATTACGTAGATTATCAAATAATGATAATCTAAAATATACTGTTTACACACGACCATTACATAATGGTTTACAATAGAAATATATTACATCGACATATGTTTCTTGAATACAGTTTTTACACAATATCATATAAACATGGACTCCAAATCTTGTCCTTATTTTAGTATGCAACAGCGGAAGCCCTTAGTATTCACCTGAGAATAAACATGTTTTAAACGTCAACAAAAATGTTGGTGAGTTATAGGTTTAACCTATATATATCAAATCATAACAATAGACCACAAGATTTCATATTTCAATACACATCCCATACATAGAGATAAAAATCATTCATATGGTGAACACCTAGTAACCGACATTAACAAGATGCATATATAAGAATATCCCCATCATTCTGGGACACCCTTCGGATATGATATAAATTTTGAAGTACTAAAGCATCCGGTACTTTGGATGGGGTTTGTTAGGCCCAATAGATCTATCTTTAGGATTCGTGTCAATTAGGGTGTCTGTTCCCTAATTCTTAGATTACCAGACTTAATAAAAAGGGGCATATTCGATTTCGATAATTCAACCATAGAATGTAGTTTCACGTACTTGTGTCTATTTTGTAAATCATTTATAAAACCTGCATGTATTCTCATCCCAAAAATATTAGATTTTAAAAGTGGGACTATAACTCACTTTCACAGATAATTCCTTCCTCGGAAATAAGACTTGGCCACGGATCGATTCACGAACCTATACAAATATGTACATATATATCAAAGTATGATCAAAATATAATTACAACCATTTTTATTATGTTTTAAAGATTTGAGTGTATTAAGTCAGCTGTCCTCGTTAGTAACCTACAACTAGTTGTCCACAGTTAGATGTACAGAAATAAATCGATATATATTATCTTGAATCAATCCACGACCCAGTGTATACACATCTCAGGCTAGATCACAACTCAAAGTATATATATTTTTGGAATCAACCTCAACCCTGTATAGCTAACTCCAACATTACTGCATATAGAGTGTCTATGGTTGTTCCAAATAATATATATACATGGGTCGATATGATATGTCAAAACATTTGCATACGTGTCTATGGTATCCCAAGATTACATAATATATTAGAATACATGTATAATATAATACAAGTTAGCTAGGATATGATTTGTATAGATTTGTTAAACATTTTCCGTAGCTAAAAAGATCAAAAATATCCAATCTTGTTTTACCCATAACTTCTTCATTTTAAATCCGTTTTGAGTGAATAAAATTGTTATGGTTTCATATTAAACTCTATTTTATGAATCTAAACAGAAAAAGTATAGGTTTATAGTTAGAAATATAAGTTACAAGTCATTTTTGTAAAGGTAGTCATTTCAGTCGAAAGAACGACGTCTAGATGACCATTTTAGAAAACATACTTCCACTTTGAGTTTAACCTTGATTTTTGGATATAGTTTCATGTTCATATGAAAAATCATTTTTCCAGAAGAACAACTTTTAAATCAAAGTTTATCATAGTTTTTAATTATCCAAACCAAAACAGCCCCCGGTTTCACTACGACGGTGTATATCCGATTTTATGGTGTTCATCGTATTTCCTGGTTTTAAATCATTAAGTTAGCATATCATATAGATATAGAACATGTGTTTAGTTGATTTTAAAAGTCAAGTTAGAAGGATTAACTTTTGTTTGCGAACAAGTTTAGAATTAACTAAACTATGTTCTAGTGATTACAAGTTTAAACCTTCGAATAAGATAGCTTTATATGTATGAATCGAATGATGTTATGAACATCATTACTACCTCAAGTTTTCTAGATAAAACTACTGGAAATGAGAAAAATGGATCTAGCTTCAAAGGATCCTTGGATGGCTTGAAAGTTCTTGAAACAGAATCATGACACGAAAACAGTTCAAGTAAGATTTTCACTCGAAATAAGATTGTTATAGTTGTAGAAATTGAATCAAAGTTTGAATATGAATATTACCTTGAATTAAAAAGATAACCTACTGTAAATAACAAAGGTTCATTGATCTTAGATGATTACTTGGAATGGATTAGAAAGCTTGGAAGTAGACTTGCAAACTTGGAAGTATTCTTTATTTTTATGAAACTATACTTATGGAATTTATGAAGAACAAAAGAACTTGAAGTTGAAACTTGAGAGAGATCAATTAGATGAAGAAAATTGAAGAATGAAAGTTGTTTGTAGGTGTTTTTAGTCGTTGGTATATGGATTAAATATAAAGGATATGTAATTTTGTTTTCATGTAAATAAGTCATGAATGATTACTCATATTTTTGTAATTTTATGAGATATTTCATGCTAGTTGCCAAATAATGGTTCCCACATGTGTTAGGTGACTCACATGGGCTGATAAGAGCTGATCATTGGAGTGTATATACCAATAGTACATACATCTAAAAGCTGTGTATTGTACGAGTACGAATACGGGTGCATACGAGTAGAATTGTTGATGAAACTGAACGAGGATGTAATTGTAAGCATTTTTGTTAAGTAGAAGTATTTTGATAAGTGTCTTGAAGTCTTTCAAAAGTGTATGAATACATATTAAAACACTACATGTATATACATTTTAACTGAGTCGTTAAGTCATTGTTAGTCGTTACATGTAAATGTTGTTTTGAAACCTTTAGGATAACGATCTTGTTAAATGTTGTTAACCCATTGTTTATTATATCAAATGAGATGTTAAATTGTTACATTATCATGATATTATGATATATAATATATCTTAGTATGATATATATACAGTTAAATGTCGTTACAACGATAATCGTTACATATATGTCTCGTTTCGAAATCATTAAGTTAGTAGTCTTATTTTTACATATGTAGTTCATTGTTAATACACTTAATGATATATTTACTTATCATTTAACATAATTAACCAAGTGTATCAATATCTTAATATGATTCATATGTACCTAGTAAGACGTTGTTATAACGATAATCGTTATATATATCGTTTTCGAGTTTCTTAATTTAATAGTCTCATTTTTATGTATATAACTCATTGTTAAAATACCTAATGAGATACTTACTTATAATAAAATCATGTTAACTATATATATAACCATATATATGTCATCGTATAGTTTTTACAAGTTTTAACGTTCGTGAATCACCGTTCAACTTGGGTGGTCAATTGTCTATATGAAACCTATTTCAATTAATCAAGTCTTAACAAGTTTGATTGCTTAACACGTTGGAAACATTTAGTCATGTAAATATCAATCTCTATTAATATATATAAACATGGAAAAGTTCGGGTCACTACAGACAAAACGCCATCTGCTAGTGCCAGATGAAGATTTGCGATAGCCTAGCCGTCCATCTCTTCCCATTTTTCATCAGTGACTTCGGCGGAACGCCTACTGATGGCCACCAAACACTTATCCTTTCTCATGATAGCTTTCATCTTTAGTTTCCATAACGAGAAGTTACTCCCGTTGAACTTTTCAATTTCGAATTTCGTAGACATTGCTATAATCACAATCTTCTTTTCGACAATACTATTTTTCCGAGAAATAGTACCCGAGAACTTTTATCGAGTGAAATTAATCTTACTTATTTTCTGATGTGGACGATCCACTCCCGTGGCAACCACAGAGCATACGATAAGTAGATTAATACACACTAGATATTAAAACCTTAGCTCTTGATACCACTTGTTGAGAAAAGCGACACCGAATTATAGCAAACCGCTATAATAATTGAAATAACGACAATAATAGGACACCGAGATTTAGCGTGGAAAACCCCAAAAGGATAAAAATCACGGGCAAGGAAAGAAAACGTTTCACTAATAAGAATAATATGAATTACACTTCTCTCTAATTACAAGGATAAGCACTAATCTTTATATCTCTTGTAATTAGGAGACACACTCACAAACTCTCTGTATTGCTTTTAGTACATGAATGGAGAATGTGTTTTTGGGATGGTTTTAGTGAAGCTCCTGATCCCCCCTATTTATAGTAAAATAAAAGGGGTTGGTGAAGTGGGAAAACACAGAAAAACTTGCACACATTGTAGGCGCCTGCAATCTACATATTCAACACCTACCCACTAATATATTTCAACATCTACCAACTCTTACTTTATTATTTCAACAAGAAGATGACAGCTTCAGCAAAAGTTTATATGTTACAGATAAGTTCATAATTTTATACTTTATTTTCTCTATCGAAGTGGTACGTAACCGAGATCGAAATATCACCCAAGATCTCGGCGAAATATAACGAGATCTGCAACACTGGAACTAAATCAGTTATCAAGGAACCAAAGGACCTGTACTGTATCAATTTTGTGCGTCTATTTCGTCTTGTAAAGTTTTTGCAGCTTCATCACTCTTTTGTTTTTGCATCAAAAGTTTTGTCTATTTTGTTTCTTCTTAAGCTCCTGAATCAAAAGCACAAAAGATTTCAAAGGCTTTGGGTGTTTCTAAGCTACTGGTTGTAGTCAATAAAATGGACGATCCAATCGTGTGCGGATTTATCCGGTTTGTAAAAGTTCTGTTAAGTTCATAACAAATATAGTTTTATTAATTAATATTGTTTATCTTTGTAGGTATGATATAATTAAATCAAAAACGGTGCCCCTTTTGAAGTTTACACGCTACAATGTGAAGAAAGGTAAACCTCTGAGTTAATCTCTCTCAAGTTCGGACTCGTTCGTACTGATAATAATCTTATATTTTAATTAGTATTTTATGTTTCTACTACGGGTTCTATCTAACCACTAAACCATTATTGCATGCCAGTGATTAACGGTCTTAGTAATTTTCAACATTAGCATCTCGATATAATTTGAACATATCTAATCTACTTTTCAACATATATGCCCTTTCTAAACATTAAACACTACAACAAATTTATCAATTGTTCACGCATATTTTTACACACTTGTTAGAAAGTATGAGCTTTTTGTTAAATTTCCCACACTTATAAATATGTATACGTTTGTTACATTTATAAATGTTGAATGTTATTAAAATTTCACACTTAAAATTGTAGGAAAAGTTTGTTCACACTTATTAGTGTATACAAATACAAATTTAATCACATTTAAAAATGTGAGTAAAATTTGTTACACCTCATTTCTTCACACAAGGGGGAGCGTGAACAAATCTAGTGCGACAAAATTAACTTAACACTCTTAAGCGTGGTTATATTTATAATTATACACACAAATTAGTGTGAACTTTTTTCCCCACACTTTTATGTGTGAAACTATAATGATTATCAACACTTATAAATGTAATACATTTACACACATTTACAAGTGTGAGGAATTTAACAAAAAAGTACACACTTTATAAAAGTGTGTAAATTTATGCGTGGTTAATTAGCAAATTTGTTGTAGTGAAAGTTACATATTTCTCTCATTAAACATCAAAATTACGTGTTTTCCCAACTAAATTTAAAATTACATATATACCCAACTTAAACTTCAAAACTCACAAATTATCCATTTTCTAAATTAGTCATAATAAATACTTGTAACTTTTAATTCTTTATTTTTCTCACTACAACAGATTAGTCTTATGGTCACACTTATTATTGCTTATGTAACGACTTACGATATCAAAAGTCACACTTCACCTAAGTATGGACAAATTCAGCACAACAAAATATTTCACAATTACAAATGTGAAGAAACTAGTCGTATGTTTACAGTTTCAAGTGTGAACTTTTACTTCTTTGTTCACATTTTTAAGTATGAAGATTTTATTCACTTGTTCACACTTTTCACTGTGAAGATTTTATTCACTTGTTTACATTATTAATTGTGAAGATTTTAATCACTTAGTAACAATTTGAGGTATGAAGATTTTACTAGTACAGGTTCTTTAAATTACTACATATGGACGTTTATGTATGTTACTATTACATAAAATGTATGGAATTAATAAAAGAAAGAAACCAATACAATAGCAGTCTCAAATATTAATTTAAGGATTTTTCTAACTTGTGCCACCATGACACATGATAATAATCATCAATGAAGTTAAATATTCCCATAAATAAATTAAAATGTTAAAATGTATTTAATAAACTTAAAACTTATTAAATATAAATATATATTCAATGTAATATTTTCTCTACAAGGAAAGTTTGAATTTCATTAAGTATCATTAACCTATACCTCTATGACACATATTAGCATATCTCTTAAGTTAAACATTAACAAAGTATCCAATAATTTATAAATAATTGAGAAGTTGATTCAAATTATATTAAATATACCTCATATTATTATTATATATCAAACTTCAAATATAAAAGTTCAACTAAATTTCCTCTTGCCACTCTATGTATTTAAAGTTTTAGTGAACTTTCATACTAAGTTTGATATGTAATAAAAGTGAGGTATATGTAATATAATTTGAATCAACTTCTTAATTATTTATAAATTGTTGGATATTTAATTAATGTTTAAATTAAGGGATATGCCTATGTGCCATAGGGGTATAGGTTAATTGTCTTTAATGAAGTTCAAACTTTCCTTGCAAGGAAAATATTATATTAAATATATATATTTTTAGTAAATTTAAGTTTATTAAATACTTTTATATTTATTTATCGGACTATTTAACTTTATTAATAGTTATTATCATATGTCATTATGGCGCAGCTATTGTGTTCGTTTCTTTCTTTTATTAATTGCATTCATTTTATGTAAAAGTAACATGCATAAACGTCCATATGTAGTAATTTGAAGAACACATGCTAGTAAAATCTTCACACTTAAAATTGTTAATAAGTGATTAAATTCTTCACAATTAATAGTATGAACAACTGAATAAAATCTTAACAATGAAAAGTGTGAATAAATTTCATACTTAAAAGTGTGACAAAGAAAGTAGAAGCTTGAAACTGTGAACATATGATTAGTTTTTTCACATCTGTAATTGTGAAATGTTTTGTTGCTCCACACTTGAAGTGTGACTTTTGATATTGTACACACTTTTAAGTGGTTACATAAGCAATAATAAGTGTGACCATAAGACTAATCTGTTGTAGTGAGTATGATTGTCTTTTTAAAAGAAAAACAGTGTATTGTTATTTCGTTACTTTTTGATTGTTTTCTTAAATATACTCTTCTGATGTCACAATAACTTAATATAAAATTTATAGAATGCCTATACATTTGACAACAAGTAAAACGACAACAATGACTTCGGATTACTATTATGGGAAAAATAGAATTTGATTGTACGTGATGGTGATGAACTATTGATTTTGTCACATATGTTTAATTTAAATACATAATCTCTTTTTTAATTTTGTTCTTCCACTAACCAATCTAAGCTAGTGAATTTGTTAATTATTTATTTATGCATGCATGGATGAATGTTTCAGATATATATTGTGGTTACGACTAAGTGAGAAATGCAAACGCTAGTGATATGTACATGTCATACTATCTATCTGGATTAGAGAAATCGAATTTATACTATTGGGTTGTGTTTTTTTCCAGCATTTGAGTGTTTGCTTCTAAATCAACAATAATACTAATATCACACTATTTACTTTTTTTGTTTTTGTTTTGTTTTTATGTTTGCATATAATGATTACATCATATACACATAAGAATCATGCATATACATTTATCTCTATATGATGTAATCATAATACGTTAACATACAAAAAAATGATAAATAGTGTGATAGTATTATTATCGACTTTAGAAGGAAACATAATGTTGGAAAGAATAGAACCTGATAGTATATATATAAATTCTTCTTGTATCTCTCTAATCTCCGATAGTATGTCATGTACATATCCATCATGGCCCAACTCATAACTTTGTCACTACCCCAAAATATACCTAAAACTTATAGCAAAACCCTGCATACTAATACAATAAATAGACTTTCTAGTAATGAAAGTTGAGTAAACAAAATATGAACAAATATTCGTGCAAACTGATTGTGTATTGGATTAATTCAAATGGTTACAATTAACCTTCTTAAATACAAGAACAAAATCATAAACAAATCATACCAACTAAGCCATCAATCATGGATGGATTATACCTAACACACACTACAAATAAAGCCATGTATCAATCATGAATGGATTATACCTAACACACACTACAAATAAAGCCATAAAACATAGTCAAAAATCGGCCACCAATAAAGCAATTGAATAAGAAAAGCCACCAATTAAGGAAAGCAACTTTAACAGCTCATAGTAGGACTTTGCACTAACATTTTAGTACTAATGAGTTTGTACCAATATTTTAACACTCCCCCTTTGTGCAAACTCACGATCAATAATCCCCAACGCTTCTCGAAATTCCATGAACTTGGTTTTCATTAGAGCTTTAGTAAAGATGTCGGTTACTTGAGCATTTGTCCTTACGTTTGCTAGCTCGATCTCCCCGCTAAGAACTTTTTCACGAATAAAATGATATCTCATTTCTATATGCTTAGTACGGGCATGAAACACAGGATTCGAAGCAAGCTTGATTGCACTTTCGTTGTCACATTTCAATTTGACAACATAATCTACCTTTTCAAGTATGTCACTAATCAATCTTCTTAACCAAGTACATTCTTGAGCCGCCATTGTTGCAGCTATGTATTCCGCTTCCGTGCTAGACAAAGCAACAACATCTTGCTTCTTGCTACACCATGAAATAACCGCGGAACCCATGTTAAAACAGTAACCTGAAGTTGAATGGCGATCATTTACGTCTCCCATCCAATCTGCATCCACGAAACCATTTAACAAAACATCGTCACACTTCTTGTACCACAAACCGTGACCCATTGATCCTTTCACATAACGAAGGATCCTTTTTGCTGCATCAAGATGAACATTAGTTGGACATTGCATAAATTGAGAAACAATGCCAACCGAGTAAGAAATTTTCGGCCTTGTGATAGTTAGATAGATCAAACTCCCAACCATTTGTTGGAACAACTTCACATCCTTGATCTCTTTTCCTTGATCTTTCTTCATTTTGAGGTTTGATTCCATTGGAGTAGTCATAGGTTTTGACTCTCCCATGTTGAAACGTTCCAAGAGACTTCTTGCATAACCTCTTTGAGAGATAAAGTACCCGTTTTCTAATTTATCAACTTCCAAGCCAAGAAAACATCCAATCTCCCCCAGATTCTTCATTTCAAAATGAACCGAAAGATCATCACTTAAATGAGAGATTTCTGACTCGTTTCCTCCGGTGATAATCATGTCATCAACATATAATAACACCAAAACATGTAAACCTGGTTCTTTCTTTACAAACAAACTAGAATCCGCATCAGAAATCTTAAAACCACAAAAGACAAGGTATTGTGCAACCTTACCTTACCAAGCTCTAGGAGCTTGTTTCAAGCCATAAAGAGCTTTCTTCAACCGGCACACATATTCTGGAAATTGATTTGAAATGAACCCAATAGGTTGTTCCATGAACACCTCACGATCAGGCTCTCCATATAGAAAAGCATTTTTCACATCAAGTTGCCACAATTTCCACCCTTTGTAAGCTGCTAGTGAGATTATTGTTCTCACCGTTACCATTTTAGCCACGGGGCTAAAAGGTTCCTCATAATCAAGCCCATAACTTTGACAAAAGCCACGAGCCACCAACCGAGCCTTGAACCTATTAATGGTTTCATCCGAGTTCTTCTTCAAACGGTAGACCCATTTGCATGTAACCGGTTTACATGCTTCCGGTTTCTTGACAAGCTCCCAAGTTTCATTCTTTTCCAATGCATCAATTTCCTCTTGCATTGCTTTTCTCTAATCCGGAGAATCTTTAGCTTCTTCATAACATGTTGGTTCTTCGGTTAAGCCACCTGAAAAGAAACAAGTTGTGACTGTGTTCACCTCATAGTCACTTAGATACTTGAGTTGGTACTTCTTCACTAGGTGTCTCTTCTTGAGTTTGAGAAACACCATCATTCTCACTTTCTTCTTGAGTGTCAAAGCTAGGAAACATAAATTTGTAATCTCTATTTTCTTCACCATTTTTGCTTGATTCAGAAAATCGAGAAGACACTTCATCAAATACCACATCTCTTGAAGTGGTAAACTTCTTTGTTTCTAGATCCATACACCTCCAACCTTTCATGTGAGAATCATAACCAACAAAAATACACCTTCGAGCTTTTGGGTCAAGTTTGGTTCGGTTAGATTTTGGAACATGAACATAACAAATAGAACTAAACACCCTAAAATAGCTTACATTAGGCTTTTCACCATAAGCTAGCTCAAAAGATGATTTTTGTGTACCTGGCCAAGATGGTAACCGATTAGACACATGACAAGCACATTGAAGTGCTTCCGCCCATAGCTCCCTAGGCAACCCCTTGTCATGTAACCAAGATAAGCATATTGAAACAAGGTAAGCAATCTTTCTTTCTGAAACCCCATTTTGTTGTGGAGTATCCGGACAAGTCATTTGGCGAGAAATACCATTTGTTTTACAATAAGTAAAGAAATCATTTGACATGAATTCTCCACCATTATCACTCCTAAGAGCTTTTACCTTTCTCCCAAATTCTGATTCTACCTCTTCTTTGAATTCTATGAACTTTGATAAGGCTTCGCTTTTCTCCTTTAGGAATTTCACCCAAGTAAATCGAGAATAGTCATCAATTAACACCATGACATAGCAATGACCGCTATAACTTGGTGTTTTTGTTGGCCCCATCAAGTCCGTATGAATCAAGTCAAGCAAACCTTGTTTTCGATTTGTTGACTTCTTATATGGAAGTCGGTGTGACTTTCCATATTGACATCCTTGGCATATTACTTCCTCACGAACATTCTTTAATTGAGGAATTCCATCAACTAGTTTATGTGAGAATATTTTTTGCAACATTTGATATCCCACATGGCCTAGTCTAGCATGCCAAATAGCTCCGTTGTCGGTTTGACTTGTTTTCTTCACATAAGCCTCACCTGCGGACAACACAAACAAAGAA
The DNA here is from genome assembly GCF_046630445.1 of Rutidosis leptorrhynchoides. NCBI lineage: Eukaryota > Viridiplantae > Streptophyta > Magnoliopsida > Asterales > Asteraceae > Rutidosis > Rutidosis leptorrhynchoides. The sequence goes on from NC_092333.1 coordinate 25,853,476, forward strand.
CCTTTCTTTTCTCCCGTGAAAAGAACATCACCCACAATCTCCTTGACATTCTCAAGGACTTTTACATCCGTTGGACCAAAAAGAACATATTTTCCAGATTCAGTAATTTGAGGTACCGAAACTAGATTCTTGGTAAATTTAGGAACAAGATAAACATCTTCCAAAGTAAAAGTATTATTATTAACATCAATAATAGCATTACCTTTCTTTTTAACCGGATGAGTTGAGTTGTCGGCCGTGATTACAACTCGATTTTGATTGTGATCTCTAACGTCATGAAGAAGAGTTCCATCACCAGTCACATGATGAGAGCAACCCGAATCAATAATCCATTGATTCTTCTTAACAACCGTATCAACGGTAAAACGTTGTTCCCATTTGACTTCATCATCATCGTTGCTTGAACAAGCCACGTTTGCTTTTGTGACTTTAGAAATATATATATATATATATATATATATATATATATATATATATATATATATATATATATATATATATATAGAACGACAATATTTCTTGATGTGACCAACCTTCCCGCACTTGTAACATGTGGGAGGTTTCTTCTCATAGTTACTTTTGTAACTAGTTTGCTCTTCTTCTTTTTCTTTGCTAGAAGAACCTTTCTTGAAGTTCTTCCCTTTTGAAAATAATACAGCATCATTTTCAAATCCTTTAGCCATTTGCTTGGCCAAAGCTTCTTGATTAGAGAGCACATTCTCTAATTCTTCAACCGAAGGTTGAGTAGACCACCCCTGTATAGAGGTTATGAATGGAACATACTCTTTCTTCAAACCACGAATTAAATATCTTCGCAACCGAGATTCACTAATTTTCTCGTTTGTATCAATCTCTGAAATTTCAGAACAAAGAGTTTTCACCCGTAAGAAATATTCAGAAACTGACATACCTTCTTGTCTTGAGATTGCTAACTCATTTTCCAAGAATTGCAACCGTGCGGTATTCTTCTTGGTAAAAAGTTTCTCAAGAGTATCCCAAACCTCCTTTGGCGAGTTAAGATCACGAACGTGTTCTATGAACTCTTTGCTAATTGATGTCCTCAACGCAAAGAGAGCCTTCCCACACTTGATCTTCCATTTTCTTCGTAACTCGCCTTGCTCAAGAGTTTCTACGGGAATTATGGCATCACTTCCTGCCACAAGTTCCCATAGGTCTTGACCTTGGAGATAAGCTTCCATACACATCTTCCAATACTTGTAGTTATTGCCTACAAGTCTTTCCATGCCATTCAACATACCTCCATTGTTTACATTTGAGACTTCCATTTTTGATTAGCAAGAAACTAGTTTACACTTTGAGTATTTGCACACAAAGTTTAACTTAGGACTAAACTTATAACCAAGTTTATAACCAAGCTCTGATACCATAATACAATAAATAGACTTTCTAGTAATGAAAGTTGAGTAAACAAAATATGAACAAATATTCGTGCAAACTGATTGCGTATTGGATTAATTCAAATGGTTACAATTAACCTTCTTAAATACAAGAACAAAATCATAAACAAATCATACCAACTAAGTCATCAATCATGGATGGATTATACCTAACACACACTACAAATAAAGCCATGTATCAATCATGGATGGATTATACCTAACACACACTACAAATAAAGCCATAAAACATGGCCAAAAATCGGCCACCAATAAAGCAATTGAATAAGAAAAGCCACCAATTAAGGAAAGCAACTTTAACAGCTCATATTAGGACTTTGCACTAACATTTTAGTACTAATGAGTTTGTACCAATATTTTAACACATACATAGTTAAAAAATTTACCTACTTTGATTGGTTAGTGGAAAACAGAATAAAAAAAGAATTTCTAAATTTAGATGATGTCTTCGAATTAAACTCTTGTGAAAAAATCCATCAATTCATCACCGTCACGCATAGTACAAGATTCTGCTTTTCCGTTTAAGGAGTCCCCAGGTCATTGTCAGTGTTTATCCTTGTCTAAGGTAGACATTCTAAAAATTGTATTGTATATTAAATTGTTGTGACATCGGGGTTAAGAGAGTAGAAATAAAGAAAAAACAAAATCAAGTAATGAATTAACAACATACTTTACAAATCAATTTTTTTTTTCGTTAAAAATGATTGTCATACTCGTTTATCAATCAAAACATAAGCTTAATGGAGGCTGCTAAAGAAACAAAAATTAAAGCTTACCTAAATAGACCATTTGAGTCACATGGAGGAACATAAATAACGTCTAGTGCTTCATATAGAATACACATACCATCAAACAATGGTAGCTATTTCACAGGATATAAACTTATATTATCATTTGTGATTCATGATTCTTATAATTCATGGAGTTTGAACTTGTTTTTGTTTATGATGAGACTTTTTTACTCCGTTGGTCCCTTAGTTATGTTCCGTTTTGCGTGCGGTGTCGTTGTTTTTTAGCAAGTTTGATCCCTGTATTTTAAAAATGGTGCTCCGGTGTTCCCGTATGTCAAAATGCCATTTAATGTGTCCGTCGAGTACCATCACGTGATTAACACGTGATGTGCATTTTCGTTTTTTAACTTCATTTTTACCTTTTAATACATTTGAGCAGAGTTGGTGGCTCATTTTACCAAACACACTTCATTTTCATCCTCTGATTGTTGAAACGGCGAACAACGTCAAATGAATAAATCTTATGAAATTCTTACACCAAACATTGATCGGAATGATATCAATAATGTTAGAAATAAAATAGAATGTGGGATCAAGCTCATCATTTCCCATTTTTACAAAAGCAACCTTTTACAAAAAGGAGAACATACTTTATTTTCTTAATGATTTAGGCATAGAGCCGTTGGCTATTTTCCTGTATAAGATAGCATTTATCTTCAAAATGTAAAGATAACAGAATACAGTAAAATTCATATTCAAAGCAATACAATTCTTAGTTTGAACATGGCATCAGAGCAAGTGTTGATGATCTAGGATCATTCAAATCACTGCAACTCAATCATTTGCCTTCTTTTTTTTCCTGCTTTGAGTGGTTATCATGTCTGGAAACGATGACATCCAAACTCAACTTATCACAGAATTAACTAGTCAATTGGCTATAATTCTTCAAACCAACAATGAAAATGAATCACAAAGGCATCCTGATTCTTTAAAAATCAGTGTTACCCTTAATTACTCAAATTATTCACTTTGGTCTCGTATGATCAAGGTTGCCATCGGAGGTAAATCCGAGGCCCTCCTCAATCACTTAACAGAAGATCAACCAACAAGCAACAGCCAGAAGTGGAACCAGGAAGACTTGGTGGTCTTTTCCTGGATCATTCAAAACATAGAGCCACAGATTGCAAGCAATCTTACTCAGTTTCCAACAGCAAAAACACTATGGAATGCTCTAATAACAACCTACAGTTCTGGAAAAGACAAGCTTCAAACCTTTGATTTACATGTCAAAGCCAACAATATCAGGCAAGATGGTAAATCAATTGAAGAACTGTGGTTGAAATTGCAAGGAATCTGGGGTGAAATCGACATAAGGGATCCAAATCCAATGGAACATCCGAATGATATTGTCAAGTATAATAACATCAGGTCAGAACAAAAACTATTCCAGTTTTTAAATTCTTTAGATCATAAACATGACAATATCAAACGTGAGCTATTAAGAAACGATCCATTACCCACTGTCGAAGGAGCTTACGCTGCCATTCGAAAAGAAAATGCACACCAATTTATATTTAACAATAAAACGGATGCCCTTACCCAATCTGGCATAGCCACTGGCCTGGTAGCACCGGCATCAAAATCCAAGGATTTCGACGGCCATGGGTTGCTATCAAGAAATCAACAGCGCCGGTCAGACTCCACGTCATCATCCCGGGATAAAGACAACCTTAAATGTACAGAGTGTGGTATGAAACGACATACCAAAGATCAATGCTTCAGAATCGTTGGATATCCCGATTGGCGGCCTGATGGACACAAAAAGGGAAAAGCTTCGATGGTAACGACGGCTACAACCAGAGGCAAACAAGGAGATAACGAAACCGGCACCACCTCTCAAGGTGGTTTTGGTTTACTTGCTGCCGATCCACCATCATCATCATCCGGTGAAGGTAACAAGGGGTTGGGATTAGGGTTTAAATTCCCAAATTTCATACCCAACAACATAAATAAAGTGGGTAGGGTAAATACAGATAATGAGATAGATGATGAGTCGACACCCACCACCGAAAATAATGCTTCAAATAAAGAGGGTGTCGATGATGAGATAAATAAAGTGGGTAGGTTAAAAGGGGATGATGAGATAGGTGATGAGTCGACACCCACCACCACCGAAAATAATACTTCAAATAAATATGTGGTCCCAAATAATACTTTTGAGTGTAAAACGTTTTTTAACAAAACTTGTTTTAAAACAAAACATTTTTTAAATAACACTAAAGTTTTTAAAGTTAAAAATAACGTTTCGTCAACTAATATTGTTTCAAATAAAACCAAAAGTAATGAGTGGATTATTGATTGTGGTGCCACCGATACTATGACTTTTAATAAAAATGATATTATTATAAATACAAAACCAAACAAAACCAAAATTAAAACCGCTAATGGTGGTATTATACAAGTCAAGGGCGGGGGAACAGTTGAAATTTCACCAAATTTAAATTTAAAAAACTGTCTTTATGTTCCCAACCTTTCCCATAAATTACTTTCTGTTAGTAACGTGACAAAAGAACTTAATTGTACCGTCTTATTACACCCTACATTCTGTATCTTACAGGACATCAGAACGGGGGAGATAATTGGGCGTGGTACTGAACGGGATGGTCTGTACTATGTGGATGAGGTCACTAAAGATGGTAGGATCATGCTAGCTCACGGGACTCCAGATAGACAAGCATGGCTGTGGCATAGACGTCTTGGTCATCCGTCTGCTGGATATTTGCGCATTTTATTTCCTAATTTATTTTCTTCAAATAATAGTGTTGAGTGTGAAACTTGTATTTTGGCCAAAAGCCATCAAAACTCGTTTAAAACTAGTAATACAAAGACCGAACGTCCCTTTGCTTTAGTTCACTCCGATGTATGGGGACCCGCAAGGGTTAATGGGGGGCACAATTTTCGATATTTTCTCTTATTTATTGATGATTGTACTCGTATGACTTGGACATATTTTTTAACTAACAAATCCGAAGTATTTGATAAATTTACTACTTTTTCCAATATGATTCAAACACAATTCCAAAGCAAAATACAAGTTTTAAGATCCGATAATGGTGGTGAATTTGTCAACAATCAAATGAAACTTTTTTGTGAAGAAAGGGGTATTATTCATCAAACCACGTGTCCACACACACCTCAACAAAACGGGGTGGCAGAAAGGAAAAATCGTATTTTATTAGAAATAACCCGTGCTTTAATGATTGAATCTAATGTTCCAAGGTCTTTTTGGCCTGAAGCTCTTGCCACCGCAACTTATCTTGTAAATAGACTCCCAACTAGAGCTCTGGAACTTAAGAACCCTCTTGAAGCCTTAACTAAATTTTATAAACCTCCATTTAATCTCACCCTAAGACCTCGAATATTTGGGTGCACGGTTTTTGTTCACATTCCTAAAATAGAACGAACCAAATTAGATGCGTGTGCTGAAAAATGTGTATTTGTGGGATACGGGGTAAATCAAAAGGGGTATAGATGCTATAATCCAAAAAGGAAACACATGTACACTACAATGAATTGTGATTTTTTGGAAACTGAATACTTCTATACCCAACACACAAGTCAGGGGGAGACAGACTATGGTGACGCTGTGAGTTTGCTAGATATTCCATCATCTGAAGAAGTAACTCATCATACCACTCCACAAAGTCCTCCTCCAGTCAGTACTACGGTTAATGATCTTCCCGACCATACAGAGGTAAACACCGAATCTCCTGATATAACTAATCATGAAAATTTAGAAGAGATTTTACAGGAAAATAACGATCAAGTATATCCTGAAAATGAAACACAACAACAAGAACGAGAACGATATGTTCTTCCTCCAAGAATCAACCGAGGGATTCCTCCCAGAAGATACTCTCCTGAGAGAACAGTCTCAAAATCAAGATATCCAATGGCAAATATTGCTAGAGGAAACCTATCAAAAGAAGCAACAAAGTTCACTTCCGCATTATACTCTGAAGAAATCCCAACAAATATTGAACAAGCTCTAAAATCAACATACTGGAGGAAAGCAATGGAAGATGAAATGGAGGCTCTCAAGGTAAATAATACTTGGGAAAAATGTGTCCTTCCAGAATCAAAGAAACCGGTAGGATGTCGATGGGTATTCACAATCAAACACAAAGCCGATGGATCTGTAGAAAGATATAAAGCGCGGCTTGTTGCCAAAGGGTACACTCAAACCTATGGTGTTGATTACTCAGAAACTTTCTCACCAGTTGCAAAAATTGATACTATTAGAATTCTTTTCTCCGTTGCCGCAAACAAAGACTGGCCACTTCACCAATTTGATGTTAAAGATGCCTTCCTACATGGAGAACTCAAAGAAGAAGTCTATATGGAAGGTCCTCCCGGTTTCACATCAGAATTCAAAGAAAGGGAAGTTTGTCATCTTAAAAAATCTCTTTATGGTTTAAAACAATCCCCTCGGGCTTGGTTTGGGCGTTTTACTATTGCTATGAAAAATTACGGGTTTAAACAAAGTAATTCCGACCATACTTTATTTTTTAAAAAAAGAGGAAACCTTATCACATGTCTCATTATTTATGTTGACGACATGATTATCACAGGAAATGATCAAAAGGAAATTACAAACTTAAAAGCTAACATTTTTAAAGAATTTGAAATGAAAGACCTTGGAGGTCTGAAATACTTTCTGGGAATCGAAGTTTTACGTTCAAAAAGAGGGATTTTTATATGTCAAAAGAAATATATACTTGATCTTCTTGCAGAAACAGGAATGGTCGACTGCAAACCCGCGGACACTCCTATGATTCCAAACCTAAGGTTATATATAGAAGATGATTCCAAAGCAGCGGATCGAAGTCAATATCAAAGAATCGTGGGAAAACTTATCTACCTAGCTCACACTCGTCCAGATATATCACATGCTGTTGGAGTTGTTAGTCAATTCATGCATCAACCCCAACAACACCATATGGATGCAGTATGGAGAATTATCAAATATCTAAAAGGCACTGCAGAAGATGGAGTCCTGTTCGAGAAAAACAATCATCTAAAAGCACAAATATTCACCGATGCAGGTTACGGAGGAGAAAAGGGAGATAGAAAATCAACATCCGGATACTTTGCCCTTGTTGGAGGGAATTTGGTTACCTGGAAAAGCAAGAAACAAAAGGTTGTCGCCCTGTCTAGTGCTGAAGCTGAATTTCGGGGAATTTCACGAGGTGTAACCGAGGCTTTATGGATCAAGAAACTTTTGACAGAAATTGGTTTTCCTCCTAATACTTCGATCAAGATCATGTGTGACAACGAAGCGGCAATTGCAATTTCAGAAAATCCATTTCAACACGATCGAACCAAACATATAGAAATTGACAGACACTTCATTAAAGAAAAATTAGAAGCCGAAATCATATCTCTACCTCACGTCCGATCAGAAGACCAACTAGCAGATATCTTAACCAAGTCAGTCAACGGAAGACTCTTCAAAGAAATACTCTCCAAGTTGAACATCGGAAACCCCACTATTCAACTTGCCGGGGAGTGTTATAAATAAAATAGAATGTGGGATCAAGCTCATCATTTCCCATTTTTACAAAAGCAACATTTTACAAAAAGGAGAACATACTTTATTTTCTTAATGATTTAGGCATAGAACCGTTGGCTATTTTCCTGTATAAGATAGCATTTATCTTCAAAATGTAAAGATAACAGAATACAGTAAAATTCATATTCAAAGCAATACAATTCTTAGTTTGAACAAATAAACTATTCGCTATGTTTTCTTTAGTTTTAAACTACGTAATTCAAATGTATTATGGTTTTTAACTTTAGTATTTAACAATTTTGTAGATCATTACCTTGATCTGCTCACACTTAACTTACATAAGGGGGGAAATTTAACTAAGACAAGTGAAATAATTTACAATCGTGGTAAAATAACCTACATTACTTGTTTTAATGAAGATATGTTTTCTTTAATAGACTTCCATTATGTTATGAGCGATTTAGGTTATGATCCTAAAAAACTTGTGTTATTTTGCTTTCTTAGACCTAATACAAAGATAGATAGTGGGTTAGAACATTTAGATAATGATTGAACAGTAAAAGAACATGCTTAGTTAATCTTGATGAGAATATTAAGCAGATTGATTAATGTGAACTGAGCATGAGAATACTTATTGAACAAATTGATGAGAATGAACTATTAGAAGGTGTTAGTGAAAGCAGTGACTCTAAAGATGAGGATTATATTGTTGATGAGCATAATGACATGCACGACTTCAACTTCAACATTGATAATATATTGAGTTTATAGGCAATGCTTTTAACTTCAATGATGATGATAAGGATAATAAGAACATGTTGAGGTAAAAGTACTAAATAATGAAGGGTTTAAAAGTAACGAATCTGAAAGAGATGATGAAGGGTTAAGAAAAAAGTAAATTCGTATGGTAAGTTAATGTAAGAGCCAAACCTATTTTTACTGCATTAGAATACATTAGAGAGTATTGTATGCAAAAGATTGTGTTTATTATTAAGGTGAAATTCAAATGTGATGGCCCTTTAACTTCTGCGTCTACCAAATTGTTTTCGAAGATTAAATTTGAGGCTCCCAAGTGCAATGTTTTATGGGGAAGTAATGAAAAGTACCAAGTAACTGGACTACATAATGAGTAGTGTCATAAATGTCCGTCGTTCAAAGGCTCAATGGTAAATTGGTAACTGCATGCTTGCAAGGTATTCTAATTATTTTTCACTTTCTGCATGCACATGTCTCTAACTCTATATTAACTACACACTTCCCATCATGTAGTCTAGTAAGCAAGATTTAATCTTCTCAAACAGTTTCATAGCAGCAGGAGTTTAAGGCTCATCATATTTGGATTTCACCTTAATAACATTTTATAATTCTTTTCATACAATACTCTTTAATGTATTCTAATGTCGTGACTTGTCTTTTGCATCAACAAATCATCTATTAAAAACGTTACACGAACTTTATTTTTTCTTACCCCTCCATCATTACTGTCAAACGCTTCATTATTCGGTACATCTACCTCAACATGCTCTTCGTTATCCTCCTCATCATCATCGAAGTTAGAAGCATTGCTCATAAACTCACTATCTTTATCAATATTGAAGTCTTTCATGTTTACTTGAATATTTTCAATGTCATTATCCACATCAACAATATAATCCTCATCTTTAGAGTCACTATCTTCACAAAACCTTCTAACAATTCATTCTCATCAATTTGTTCAATAAGTAACCTTTTATCATATCAGTTGTGTTCTCATGCTCAGCATTCACTGTTAAGAATTAAAATAAACTGATCGTTTGTATTGATTTATTGATTATTTGATACAAGCTTCAATTAATTTTTACAATCTGATGAGTGTCCTTTTATACACTACACTTTACAACGGCTATTTCTTAAGATGGTTAGGCTCCATTTAACTTTTGGAACCACCATCACTAAAAAAGAAATATGTGCTTAAGCAGCCTGCCTATTAGCCGTTTACTTGTTTGTACTTGGGCAGACATGTGATCTTCTAAAATGGGAGATGATGAAGTTGACCACTTTTGATCCCAAAGTCAAATTACCTAAAAAGGCAATTTGACTCTTGTTGACTTTATGGCTTTTTTATTCTAACACTCCCCCTCAAGTTGAATGGTGGGATTTCCAACATTTAACTTGTTGAGAACTTCGTTGAAGAGTCTCCCGTTGACTGATTTGGTGAGGATGTCAGCTAGCTGATCTTCGGATCTGATTGATGGAAGGGAAATGATTTCATCATCTAATTTTTGTCTAATAAAATGTCGATCAACTTTCACATGTTTGGTTCGGTCATGTTGAACTGGATTTTCTGATATGGCAATGGCTGCTTCGTTATCACATAATATCTGAATGCTATCTTCTGGAGGAAATCCGATCTCTGTTAGTAGTTTTCGAGTCCACAATGCTTCTACAACTCCTTTGGCTATCCCTCTAAACTCTGATTCTGCACTTGATAGAGAAACAACCTTTTGTTTCTTGCTTTTCCATGCAACTAAATTACCTCCGACTATTGTAAAGAATCCGGATGTAGATCTTCTATCCCCTTTTTCTCCAGCCCAACTTGCATCTGTATATATTTGAGTTCTTAGATGCCCATTTCTTTTGAACACAACTCCATGATCCGCTGTTTTCTTCAAATATCTGATGATTCTCATTACGGCTTCCATATGGTGAACCTGTGGTTGATGTATGAATTGACTCACAACTCCAACTGCATGCGCTATATCAGGTCGAGTATGGGCAAGATAGATGAGTTTTCCCACCATCCTTTGGTATTGCCCTTTATCAGCAAGATCAGCTTCATCTTTCATATGTAGCTTCTGGTTTGGAATCATTGGAGTATCAGCTGGTTTGCAATCAATCATACATGTTTCTGCAAGAAAATCAAGAACATACTTCTTTTGATAGATAAATATTCCCTGTTGGGATCGTAACACCTCAATCCCCAAAAAATATTAAAGTCTGCCCAAGTCTTTCATTTCAAATTTTTTAAATAAGTTCACTTTTAAGTTAGAAATTTTCTCTTTATCATTTCCTGTTATTATCATATCATCAACATAAATGATTAAACATGTAATCAAATTTCCTTTTCGTTTAAAGAAGAGAGTATGGTCCGAGTTACTTTGTTTGAAATCGTATTTTTTCATAAATAAAGTAAATCTCCCAAACCAAGCCCGTGGAGATTGTTTTAACCCATATAAAGCCTTTTTAAGTCGACAAACTTCCCTGTTTTTGAAGTTGTCACTGAATCCCGGTGGTGCTTCCATATAGACTTCTTCCTTTAATTCGCCATGTAGAAAAGCATTCTTCACATCAAATTGGTGAAGTGGCCAATCTTCATTTGCAGCGATAGAAAAGTGAACTCTAATGGTATCAATTTTCGCAACTGGTGAGAAGGTTTCGGAGTAATCGATCCCATATGTCTGAGTGTATCCTTTCGCAACCAGTCGAGCTTTATATCTTTCAATAGTTCCATTCGGTTTATATTTTATTGTAAATACCCATCGACCTCCCACTGGTTTCTTTCCTTGAGGCATGGCACATTTTTCCCACGTGTTATTATCATTCAAGGCTTTCATTTCAACTTCCATCGCTTCTTTCCAGTTTTTTGAGTTTAGAGCTTGTTCAACGGAAGTTGGAATATTTTCAGAGTAAATTGCGGAATTAAACTGATGAGCTTCTTTTGACAGATTTCCCTGTGCTATATTAGCCATAGGATATCTGGATCTTTACGCTTCTTTTTCAGGTGAGTATCGTTTGGGTGGAACACCTCTATTGACTCTTTGAGGTAGGACATATCGTTGGGTGGTTTCATCGGAATTTGTGTCATTTTGTTCCTCATGTGTTTGATGTTCATTGTTCGAGGAGGTTTCAGTAGTCTCATGGTTTGGTGGGATAGTTTCTGTGGGTTCATGGTCTTGTGTTGGATCGGGGTTTAGTGTTGGAGTTTGTGTAGGTTAGGGGTTTTGTGTTGGCCCGAGCTCTTGTGTTTGAGATGGTTCAAGGTTTTGTGTTTGGGTTATTTGATGTGGAACCCATGTCATCCAACTGAGAGTGTCATTACTTTCATTCTCCCCCTCACTCGTGAGTTGGGTATTATTGTAAAAGTATTCAGTTTCAACAAAATCACAGTTCATTGTGGTAAAAACATGACGTCTTTTTGGACTATAATACCGATATCCTTTTTGGTTTATTCCATAGCCAACCATGACACATTTTTCCGCACATGGATCTAGTTTGGTACGCTCATGTTTTGGAATATGGACGAAGACCGAGCACCAAAATATTCGAGGTTCAATGCTAAATAAAGTCGGAAGGGTATGGAATTGAGAAAGCGTATCTAGAGGGGTTTTTGTGCCCAAAACCTTAGTAGGTAAACGGTTGATAAGATAGGTAGCGGAAGCAAGGGCTTCGGGCCAAAAACTTTTCGGAGCCTTGGATTCAATTAATAAAGCTCTTGTCATTTCTAAAAGTAGTCGATTTTTACGTTCGGCTACGCCATTTTGCTCGGGAGTATGAGCGCACGAGGTTTGATGAATAATCCCATTATTTTCGCAGAAAATTTTCATTGATGAGTTTACAAACTCACCCCCGTTATCGGACCTTAACATTTGTATGTTTTTATTAAATTGGGTTTGTACCATTTTATAAAAGTGAGAAAATTTCTCAAAAACTTCAGATTTGTGAGTTAGAAAATAAATCCAAGTCATTCGGGTATGATCGTCAATAAATAAGACAAAATATCGAAAATGTTTCCCCCCAATAACCGGTGCAGGACCCCATACATCCGAATGAATTAAAGCAAAGGGTACATCTTTCCTTGTATTACTAGGTTTAAATGTACTTCGGTGACTTTTGGCCAAAATACAAGTTTCACAGTTCAAATTAACATTGGATGGAAAAAGGCTAGGAAACAAAGCATGTAAGTATCCAGCAGAAGGGTGACCCAATCTCCTATGCCATAACCAAGCTTCCCTCGTAGGTGTTCCGTGAGAAAGCATTACGGTACCTTGTTGGGTTACCTCGTCCACATAGTATAACCCACCCCGTTCGGTACCACGCCCAATAATCACCCCAGTTCTGATATCTTGTAGAATACAGAACGTGGGGTGTAATAGAACAGAACAATTTAGTTCTTTGGTAACGTGGCTAACGGATAACAATTTATGAGACAAGGTTGGAATGTATAAACAATTAGATAATTTCATGGTCGGAGTAATTTCAATTCCCCCACCCCCTTCTACTTGTACAACACCTCCGTTGGCTGTTTGAATTTTATTAACCCAAGGTTTTGATTCAGAACAAAAATCATTTTTTTCGAAAGTCATGGTGTGAGTAGCACCACAGTCAAAAATCCATTCATTAGTTTTTGTAATATTTGTAATCATATTTGCTTTTCCAATAGGAGTTTTTTTGTCATAATTTTGAAATTTAAAAACTTGGTCAGATTTGTAATTGTCATGAAAGGTTTTAAAATGTGAAGGTTTATTTTGAAAGTTAACAAAATTCATTGGTTTTAAAAAAGAATTTGTCAAAATATTTTCAAAAAGACTTTTTGATTCCTGAGATTGATTTGTCGACTTCTCACATTTTGAAAGGCCATTTGACCACCTTTTTGACTTGTCATTACTTAAAGGGTCATTTAAATAATACTTTTGAAAATTGTTTCTTTCTTTATTATTACAACTTATTATAATCCCGATCCCTTTTTTACATTCAGCCGTCATGTGGTGGTGGTGGTGGGGTTGCTTCCTCACCCTTTCAGTGGGTGTGTACAATCGAGAAGAAACCATAGGGTTGGAGGATTTTAACAGCTCTTTGGCTGTTTTATGTAACTTAAAAGAGAAATCACAAGACCGATCAGTATCAATCACCCATTTAGGGTTCGACATCTTTTTCTTCTTTTTATCAGTTTCTGGTGATTTCGATTGAAGATATGGATCTAATCCTTCATCTTCTTCGATGGTATGAAGGCAATCAAATTGATTATAGTTCTCTTCGACCAATTTGGGTTTATCCCTTTTACATTTGGTCGATTGCTGAGATGGGGAACGAGGGTTTGAGGGTTTAACCCTCACCCATTTGGTCGGTTTTTGCAATGAACAAGAAATCGAAGGTAAGGTTTTACCTATTGTGGTGCGGTTGCAGGTAGCCGTATGGTTGCCGCCGGCCACCGCTATTGTTGTTGCAATCTTGTTCACCACCCTGCTACGTTTCCGGTTGCTCCACCATTCAGGATAACCAATTAACTTGAAACACTGAATTATTGTGTGTTGTGACATGCCACAATAAACACAACTCAGCTCTTGTGGTGGTTGATGGTGGTTTGCAGTGATTATTTCTGTTTTGGTAATGGAAGTAGGTGGTTTCTGTTTTAATGGCTGGCAGAGAGCACCCAGGTAACTTTGTTTAATACTTTGTATGCTCAAATCGTTGTAGCTTGTTTGATTAATTGAGCTACCGTCATTATTTGACATGGCAGCTATGCTTATTGAGTTACCGTCAATTCTTGACATGGCAACTTGAAAAGATTTTTCTGCTAAATGATTGAAGCTAAAAACGGATGTATTGATCCCTCGATCTACACCGTTAGCTCTGATACCATGTTAAGAATTAAAATAAACTGATCGTTTGTATTGATTTATTGATTATTTGATACAAGCTTCAATTAATTTTTACAATCTGATGAGTGTCCTTTTATACACTACACTTTACAACGGCTATTTCTTAAGATGGTTAGGCTCCATTTAACTTTTGGAACCACCATCACTATAAAAGAAATATGTGCCTAAGTAGCCTGCCTATTAGCCGTTTACTTGTTTGTACTTGGGCAGTCATGTGATCTTCTAAAACGGGAGATGATGAAGTTGACCATTTTGATCCCAAAGTCAAATTACCTAAAAAGGCAATTTGACTCTTGTTGACTTTATGGCTTTTTTATTCTAACATTCACATTAATCTGTCTAATATTCTCATCAAGATAACTAAGCATGATCTCTGACTGTTCATCATTATTTAAAAGTTCTAACACACTATTCAACTTTGTATTTGGGTGTAAGAAATCGAAATAACACAACTTTTCTAGGATCATAACTTAAATCACTCATAACATCATGCAAGTCTTTAAAGAAAACTTGTATTCATTAAATCAATCAACGTAGGTTATCTTACCACGATCGTAATTTATTTCACTTGTCTGAGTTAAATACCCCACGATGTAAGATAATGATGAACAAATCAGGGCATTGATATGAAAAATTGTGAAAAACTAAAGTTAAATACCACAATCGATTAGAATTTCATAGTTTAAAACTAAAAAAAAAACATATCGATTAGTTGATTGATGTTTGGTGTACGAATTTCCTAAGATATATCCATATGATGTTGTTCGTCATTTCAATAATTTAAGGATGAAGCGTGTTTGGTAAAATGAGCCACCAACCTTGCTCAAACGTATTAAAAGGCTGGAAATGAAGCCAAAATACGTAAATGCCCATCATGTGTTAATCACGAGATGGTACTTAACGAACACATTAAACAGCAGTCTGACGGACGGACCAAAACTAAGGGACCAACTAGGCAAAAAAGTCTTATGATGAGGATATGATTTTTAACTTTGCTTCGTATAATTCATGGAATTCTACTATCATTAAGATATTTTTAACTTGTTTCCTAACCACGACAACAACAATAAGCCGTACCTTCAAGTGCTTTGTTTTATGGGAAACATGTGGGAAAAGCTACAGTTTCTGGGATGTTGTAGCAACATGTGGGAAAGGCTACAGTTTGAAATGTGCTACAGGTTTTTTTTGTAGTTAAACAAATAATACAGTAGAATTTTCTCTAAATAAATAACCAGTTGCACAAAATTGTTGCTTATTTAACAATATTATCAAGAATCCTTATTAAAAAAAATCACTTTAAGGCCGAAATGAAAGGCATCAATCAAAGGGAAGATGGGCCATCCAATTTCGCGTTTAGAACAACAAGAACCAACTACCAAAGTTGTCTTCCTCTGCCACTATCAAGTTCTTTCCCTGTAGAACCAATCTGATTCGTAACCTCAAGATCTCAACACTTGAGCAGATTTATATTATGTTGAATGCAGTGTGTTATCTAGCTGTTTAAATAGAGCACTTATAATAATAATATTCTTATAAATGCAGATTGAGAGATTTGTAGGTGTTGCTTAATAATAAGTAGAGAATATTTTTGCATTTTATATAGTTGACACATTGTAATGACAACCTGAAGATTCATTTGACACATTTTAAGTGTGTAATTTAACAAATGTTTCATAAATCTTTTGTTTGTTCCTTTATCCAAAACTCAGAATTTTACGAGTCATAAACTTGTTATTTAGTTATTAGAGGAACATAAGGTAATTGTTATCGTATCTTCCTATTTAGGACACAACAATCATAATAGATCTTTTTCCTCCAATAATAT
Organism: Rutidosis leptorrhynchoides; assembly: GCF_046630445.1. Taxonomy (NCBI): domain Eukaryota; kingdom Viridiplantae; phylum Streptophyta; class Magnoliopsida; order Asterales; family Asteraceae; genus Rutidosis; species Rutidosis leptorrhynchoides. The sequence continues at coordinate 25,869,660 of NC_092333.1, forward strand.
TCGGGCGATTCTAAAATTTTCGAATCTGAGAAATTCTTTCTCCGAATGGATGATGAAGGATGGTTCTACAAAGTACGTAACTACAACGGCAACGATTTAAGGGCGATCAGAAATCTGTATAAGCAAGGTAATCACTATGGTTTTTACTACTTTCTGTTGGAGTATGGAGACATTTAAACAAATTTGAAAATGTCGTCACAAAAGATGAGTTAAAGTGTTGCACGAATTTTGCAGATTTCGGGATGCGTGAAATAGAGCAATGCGGCGCATCACTCTAAGGATGCGACGCATCCATGCAGCAAAATTGTCCGCAGGTTTTGGATGCGGAGCAATGAGCTGTTATGGCGCATCAATGGGGTTGGATGCGGCGCATCACTTCTAGATTCGGCGTATCTGGAGCTGGTACTTGATTCTGAAACGTGGAAAGCAGGTGATGCGGTGCATCACTCATCAGATGCGGCGCATCTGGTGTCTGGCAGCAATTTGGCAAGTTGCAACCTTTACATCCGAGCATGCTTTGGCCTCCTTTCACTTTAGGTGCAAAGTTGATCACTTTACACCTAAAATTAGGGCTGTGATCATGCCAATACAAGGTGGAAAGCATGGCTAGTTGGTTTATCTTTCATGATTGCTAGCACACTTGAAGATCAAGTTGAAGTTTTGAAATGTCCCGTTCTTATTGATTAAAAACGTTCCATATTAATTGATTTCGTTGCGAGGTTTTGACCTCTATATGAGACGTTTTTCAAAGATTGCATTCATTTTAAAACAAACCATAACCTTTATTTCATCAATAAAGGTTTTAAAAAGCTTTACGTAGATTATCAAATAATGATAATCTAAAATATCCTGTTTACACACGACCATTACATAATGGTTTACAATACAAATATGTTACATCGAAATCAGTTTCTTGAATGCAGTTTTTACACAATATCATACAAACATGGACTCCAAATCTTGTCTTTATTTTAGTATGCAACATCGGAAGCTCTTAGTATTCACCTGAGAATAAACATGCTTTAAACGTCAACAAAAATGTTGGTGAGTTATAGGTTTAACCTATATATATCAAATCGTAACAATAGACCACAAGATTTCATATTTCAATACACATCCCATACATAGAGATAAAAATCATTCATATGGTGAACACCTGATAACCGACATTAACAAGATGCATATATAAGAATATCCCCATCATTCCGGGACACCCTTCGGATATGATATAAATTTCGAAGTACTAAAGCATCCGGTACTTTGGATGGGGCTTGTTGGGCCCGATAGATCTATCTTTAGGATTCGCGTCAATTAGGGTGTCTGTTCCCTAATTCTTAGATTACCAGACTTAATAAAAAGGGGCATATTCGATTTCGATAATTCAACCATAGAATGTAGTTTCACGTACTTGTGTCTATTTTGTAAATCATTTATAAAACCTGCATGTATTCTCATCCCAAAAATATTAGATTTTAAAAGTGGGACTATAACTCACTTTCACAGATTTTTACTTCGTCGGGAAGTAAGACTTGGCCACTGGTTGATTCACGAACCTATAACAATATATACATATATATCAAAGTATGTTCAAAATATATTTACAACACTTTTAATATATTTTGATGTTTTAAGTTTATTAAGTCAGCTGTCCTCGTTAGTAACCTACAACTAGTTGTCCACAAATAGATGTACAGAAATAAATCGATAAATATTATCTTGAATCAATCCACGACCCAGTGTATACGTATCTCAGTATTGATCACAACTCAAACTATATATATTTTGGAATCAACCTCAACCCTGTATAGCTAACTCCAACATTCACATATAGAGTATCTATGGTTGTTCCGAAATATATATAGATGTGTCGACATGATAGGTCGAAACATTGTATACGTGTCTATGGTATCTCAAGATTACATAATATACAATACAAGTTGATTAAGTTATGGTTGGAATAGATTTGTTACCAATTTTCACGTAGCTAAAATGAGAAAAATTATCCAATCTTGTTTTACCCATAACTTCTTCATTTTAAATCCGTTTTGAGTGAATCAAATTGCTATGGTTTTATATTGAACTCTATTTTATGAATCTAAACAGAAAAAGTATAGGTTTATAGTCGGAAAAATAAGTTACAAGTCATTTTTGTAAAGGTAGTCATTTCAGTCGAAAGAACGACGTCTAGATGACCATTTTAGAAAACATACTTCCACTTTGAGTTTAACCATAATTTTTGGATATAGTTTCATGTTCATAATAAAAATCATTTTCTCAGAATAACAACTTTTAAATCAAAGTTTATCATAGTTTTTAATTAACTAACCCAAAACAGCCCGCGGTGTTACTACGACGGCGTAAATCCGGTTTTACGGTGTTTTTCGTGTCTCCAGGTTTTAAATCATTAAGTTAGAATATCATATAGATATAGAACATGTGTTTAGTTGATTTTAAAAGTCAAGTTAGAAGGATTAACTTTTGTTTGCGAACAAGTTTAGAATTAACTAAACTATGTTCTAGTGATTACAAGTTTAAACCTTCGAATAAGATAGCTTTATATGTATGAATCGAATGATGTTATGAACATCATTACTACCTTAAGTTCCTTGGATAAACCTACTGGAAAAGAGAAAAATGGATCTAGCTTCAACGGATCCTTGGATGGCTCGAAGTTCTTGAAGCAGAATCATGACACGAAAACAAGTTTAAGTAAGATCATCACTTGAAATAAGATTGTTATAGTTATAGAAATTGAACCAAAGTTTGAATATGATTATTACCTTGTATTAGAATGATAACCTACTGTAAGAAACAAAGATTTCTTGAGGTTGGATGATCACCTTACAAGATTGGAAGTGAGCTAGCAAATTTGAAAGTATTCTTGATTTTATGTAACTAGAACTTGTAAAATATAAGAAGAACACTTAGAACTTGAAGATAGAACTTGAGAGAGATCAATTAGATGAAGAAAATTGAAGAATGAAAGTGTTTGTAGGTGTTTTTGGTCATTGGTGTATGGATTAGATATAAAGAATATGTAATTTTGTTTTCATGTAAATAAGTCATGAATGATTACTCATATTTTTGTAATTTTATGAGATATTTCATGCTAGTTGCCAAATGATGGTTCCCACATGTGTTAGGTGACTCACATGGGCTGCTAAGAGCTGATCATTGGAGTGTATATACCAATAGTACATACATCTAAAAGCTGTGTATTGTACGAGTACGAATACGGGTGCATACGAGTAGAATTGTTGATGAAACTGAACGAGGATGTAATTGTAAGCATTTTTGTTAAGTAGAAGTATTTTGATAAGTGTCTTGAAGTCTTTCAAAAGTGTATGAATACATATTAAAACACTACATGTATATACATTTTAACTGAGTCGTTAAGTCATCGTTAGTCGTTACATGTAAATGTTGTTTTGAAACCTTTAGGTTAACGATCTTGTTGAATGTTGTTAACCCTGTAACATCCCGCCTTTTTCCATTTACTTTTCCGTTATACTAATATAAAGTCCGTTATATGTTTATAACATCTCCCGTTGATACGCGTTTTAAATTATCTCGTTTAGGTAATTCCCGCACCCGAACGAAAGTTGAGGGACTAAACTTGACAAGGGATCAAACCCTTGACTAGGTCAAAGGGTCAACCCCTTTCACCCATTCATTTCCACCTCCATCTCTCTCTCTTTCTCTCTAGCAAGAACACACACCCAAAACCAAATTCATTCAATCATCATCTAAATCCGATCTAGGAGGCTTACAACAAAATAAATTACATATTCGTGATCCTCTCTTCATCCTCTTCATTTTGGTACCAACTTCATCTCGTTTGGGTAACATTTCTAAAACTCTAGATTTCTCTAAATTCGTGTTTTTGACTTGAAATGGTGTTAGTTAGTGTCTATGGCTCATTGTGATGTCGTGTATGTAATTTGTATGCTCGATCTCGTTGTTTTAGTGTAACTAGCATGAACTTGAATTTTGGTGTGTTGTTCTTGAATTTTGGATGATCATATGTTGTTAGATGTTAAAAGTTCATGTTCTAATTGTGTTCCTAGTATCATTAGCTTCGTTTTGATGTATAGGTTAATTAAGGAAACTCCAAGAACATGATTAGTGATTTTGTGAACTTGGATTAGGGTTTGATAAGCTTTAGATGAACTTTTGATGCGTTGAATGCTTGTTAATGTTATTGATAAGTGTTTAGTTGTGTTACATGTTTCATTACCTTCAAAACGGCATATCATATGTATAAATTGGATTCCCGAATCATAAAATACGTTTTACGAACTTGAAACTTTGAAAATAAACCTTTCTTGATCAATTGACGAGTTTTCGGTTATAGTATATTATGTTTTTGCTTGATGAAAAGTGCTTAGTTGCGTTCCTTGTCGAAAGAGCTTTCCGATGATATAAAATACATGTTCTAATTGTTTGCGGATCATAAAATGTGATTGTTTGTGTTTTGGTTCGTCCATTTGAGGAATACAGCAAACAGGGCCTGGGAGAAGATCAGGACGCCGTCTAGCATCACGGGACGCCGTCCCAATCTTCATATTGGGACGCCGTCTAGCAACCTGGGATGCCGTCCCAACCTTCATATTGGGACGCCGTCTAGCAACTTGGGGCGCCGTCCCGTTTGCCTAAAACTGGCTGTTCGCTTTGGTCATTTGACATGAAAATGTTTGCTATGCTACGGACCTCCGATTAACATGAAACTTGGCCAACATGCTCATATATGATTATATAACTTAGAAAAATTGTCGGATATCCAACCCAACCCCGTTGACTTTTCTGTTGACTTTGACCCGACCAAGTTGACTTTTAATCAAACTTAACCAAATAATTGTGCAATCGTTCTAACATGTTTTTATACTTGTATCTTGCATGAAACATGACAATTTGATTCACATGCTATTAAGATCGAGTCTTAACGAGCCATAGGACTAATTGAACATCTTTGACCTATCGTGTTTACCGTTATTGATACAAACCTATTGTTTAGGTCAAGACTAGCATTGTTCTTTGCACACGTTTACTTGTCGAAGTACTTTACTACTCGTGCACTCAAGGTGAGATCATAGTCCCACTTTTACTCTTTTTGAACTTACATTTGGGATGAGAAAACATAAACATTTCTTTACTAAGTGAACACAAGTACAGGAAAAACAAACATTCTACATACGAGTTTAGAACAAAATCCTCAATTCGATTATCATTAGTTACACTTGCCGGGTGTAAGCGAGAACTTATGTTGTATGGATCCATATGGGTTTGACAAACCCTCATTCAAACGGTTCGCTACCGTTTACGAATGAAATATATTTTCGAGAAACAGTGTATGTTCTAGCACTAAGTGATGGGGTTCAATGGAAGGAAATGTTAAGCATTGATAATTGGGTGCTCGTGAAACAAACTTTTGGAATGTATTACTATTATTTCATTGATGCAAATCTTGTGGTTCACTTGTACTTACTTACTTAAACCTATGATTTCACCAACGTTTTCGTTGACAGATTTCTATGTTTTTCTCAGGTCCTTGAACGATACATGATACATGCTTCCGCTCATTATTTTGATACTTGCATTGGATGTCGAGTATACATGCATACATGGAGCGTCTTTTGGATACTTTTAAAATTGTGTCGCATAAGTTTCATTTGTACTTAAAACTTTGTATCGTAACTTGTGGTGGAACTATTCTTGTAAAACTTGAACAACCTTTACATTTGAAATGAATGCGACATATCTTTTGGTCAAACGTTGTTTTAAAGACTTATGACCACGTAACGGGACCTAAGTAGACGGCGCCGTCAATGACGATTTGGTCGGGTCTCTACAGATGGTATCAGAGCGTTGGTTGTAGGGATTTAGAGTTCATTGGTGTCGACCCCGAGTCATAGGGTACATTGGTGAGTCTAGACTACAACCGGCATATAGACTTGAAGTAGGAATTACTTGACTACTTGTGCATTTATACTCGAACGCTTCTACTCATATCTACTCTTAGTTCATCTTAATCTCACGTTGTTTAATTTGATTGACACGCCACCTTGACTATATGAAATGATGTCGAATGCACATATGAATCAGGGTAATATAATTTCCGGGATTATATTACGGTGACTCATATGAACGTTCCGACATTATGACATAAAGAATTTAAGGCGAGTCGAGGAAAAACTTCTCTTTATCTTTATTCTATATCACGGTTAGTATTATTGAGAATACTAATCAATGATATTCTTGTGTCTTGAAGGAACAATGGCTCCTCGTCGTGTACGCCGCAATGAAACTCCCGAACAAGCTCTCGAACGGATGATAGCTACCGCCGTAGATGCGGCCATGGCCGGTCACTCATCCAACAACAATAATAATAACAACCACAACAACCACAACAACAACAACAACAACAACAATGGAGCCGGAAACTCAAACGAGGGATGGTCCTATAAAGCTTTCATGGGGTGCAAACCTCACACTTTTGATGGAACCGGGGGACCGGTCGTGCTCACCCGATGGTTTGAGCAAACGGAGGCCGTCTTTAGCATAAGCGGTTGTCGGGACCAAGACAAGGTCAAATACTCCACTCACACTTTCTCCGGAATTGCTCTAACATGGTGGAACACCTATGTTCAATCGGTGGGTACCGATGAAGCTCATGCCCTCTCTTGGGCCGACCTAAAGGAAAAGATGATTGTTGAATATTTTCCGCGCGAAGAAACCCGAAAACTTGAGGAAGAACTAAGAGCTTTGAAAGCGGTCGGAAACGATCTTAAGGCTTATAATCAACGCTTCGCCGAACTATCCTTGATGTGTCCTAATCTTGTTAACCCCGAATCTCAAAGGATTGAGCTCTACATGCTCGGTCTTCCAAAAAGCATCAAACAAGGAGTGATGTCATCCAAACCCACTACTCATCAAGCCGCTATGAACATGGCTCGCCAACTAATTGAAACGGTTGACGAAATCGTAGTTCCGGCACCTAAGGCCGAGGATAAATCGGGCGGCAACAAAAGAAAGTGGGAACCCTCCCAATCAAGCAACAACAACTTTGCCAAGAAATCTTTCACTTTCGACGGCAAGAAGGGTTATGCCGGGAATCTACCTTTTTGCAACAAATGCAACAAACATCACTTTGGCGAATGTAGTAAGCTAATTTGCTATCGGTGCCAAGGAATTGGTCATAAGGCCAACGATTGTAAAAGTGCCACTCCCGTCGCTCGAAAATGGCCCAATGCACCAAAGACGGGCACTTGTTATGAATGTGGCCAAACGGGCCATTATAGAAATGCATGCCCGAAGAGGAAAGATAACCCCAATACGCGCGGCCGAGCTTTCAACATAAACACCGAGGAAGCCCGGGATGACACTGAACTAGTCACGGGTACGTTTCTTCTCAACAATTCTTATGTCTCTTGCTTATTCGATTCGGGTGCCGATAAATGCTTTGTATCCAAGACTTTGACTCATTCTTTTAGCACTCCACCTCTTCCATTAGATACCACTTATACCATTGAAGTGGCTAACGGAAAACTATTAAGTGCCGACACATATTACCGGGGGTGTACGTTAAACATTTTGGGTAGGGAATTTGAAATTGACTTGATACCCATGGAACTAGGAAGCTTTGATGTAATAATCGGTATGAATTGGTTAGTCAAAACGAAATCTCACATTCTTTGTGATCTTAACGCAATCCGAATTCCTATCGAGAATGGTGAACCTTTGATTGTTTATGGCGATAAGAGTTGCACCGGACTCAACCTCGTTTCGTGCCTTAAAGTTAGAAAACTGCTCCGTAAGGGTTGTTTTGCGATCCTTGCCCACGTTAAGAAAGTCGAGTCCGATGAGAAGCACATCGATGATGTGCCAATTGTTAGTGACTATTCCGATGTATTTCCCGACGAATTGCCGGGTCTTCCACCTCATCGACCGGTTGAATTCCAAATCGATCTTATTCCGGGAGCCGCACCCGTAGCACGTGCACCATATAGACTCGCTCCATCTGAAATGCAAGAATTGCAAAGTCAAATCCAAGAACTACTTGATCGTGGTTTTATCCAACCTAGCCATTCACCTTGGGGCGCTCCGATTTTGTTTGTTAAAAAGAAAGACGGATCCCTACGAATGTGCATTGATTATCGTGAACTAAATAAATTGACGGTTAAGAACCGATATCCTCTTCCTCGCATCGATGACCTCTTTGATCAACTACAAGGGTCTTGTGTATATTCGAAAATCGATCTCCGCTCGGGTTATCATCAATTAAGGGTTAAGGGGGAAGATGTCTCCAAAACCGCTTTCCGAACTCGTTATGGTAGTTATGAATTTCTTGTAATGCCATTTGGTCTCACTAACGCACCGGCGGTGTTCATGGATCTTATGAACCGCGTGTGCAAACCGTATCTCGATAAATTCATTATTGTGTTCATCGATGACATATTGATCTATTCTAAAAATGAAGAAGAGCACGAACAACATCTCCGACTTGTGCTTGAACTTTTAAGACAAGAACAACTCTATGCCAAATTCTCCAAGTGTGAATTTTGGTTAAAGGAAGTTCAATTTCTTGGTCATGTTGTAAGTGACCAAGGTATTAAAGTCGATCCAACGAAAATCGAAGCCATTAGCAAATGGGAGACTCCTACTACTCCTACTCACATTCGTCAATTTTTGGGTCTCGCCGGGTACTATCGTAGATTCATCGAAAATTTCTCTTTGATTGCACGTCCTCTAACCGCATTGACTCACAAGGGAAAGAAATTCATTTGGGCGACCGAACATGAATCCGCATTCCAAATCTTGAAAACAAAGCTAACCACCGCTCCTATCTTGTCACTTCCCGAAGGCAATGATGACTTTGTTGTATATTGCGATGCCTCAAAACATGGTTTTGGGTGTGTATTGATGCAATGAACGAAAGTCATTGCTTATGCTTCTCGACAACTCAAAATTCATGAACGAAACTATACGACACATGATCTCGAACTCGGAGCCGTTGTCTTTGCACTTAAAATGTGGAGACACTATCTTTATGGAACCAAGAGTACTATCTTCACCGATCACAAAAGCCTTCAACACATTTTCGATCAAAAGCAACTAAACATGAGACAACGAAGGTGGATTGAAACCTTAAACGATTACGATTGCGAGCTTCGTTACCATCCCGGGAAGGCAAATGTAGTAGCCGATGCCTTAAGTCGAAAAGAAAGAGTGGTGCCTCTTCGTGTCCGAGCCTTAAACATCACCATCCACACAAACCTTAATAGCCAAATTCGGGTAGCCCAAGATGAGGCTCTCAAGGATGAAAACATCTCTCTCGAACACTTGAACGTCCTCACCTCTCGATTCGAAGTTAAAGAAACCGGACTCCGATATTTCGCCGGAAGGATTTGGGTGCCTAGTTATGGGGACCTACGAAGCCTTATTTTAGATGAAGCCCATAAGTCACGATACTCGATTCACCCCGGTGCCAATAAGATGTACCACGACCTTAAACAGCTATATTGGTGGCCGAACATCAAAAGGGACGTAGCTACTTATGTTTCCAAGTGTTTGACATGTTCCAAAGTCAAAGCTGAACACCAAAGACCGTCCGGACTACTTCGACAACCCGAGATCTCGCAATGGAAGTGGGAAAGGATAACGATGGATTTTATCACCAAACTACCAAAAACGACGGGCGGTTATGATACCATTTGGGTTATTGTTGACCGTCTCACCAAATCCGCACACTTCCTGGCCATGAAAGAAACGGACAAAATGGAGAAACTTGCACAACTTTACATTAAGGAGATCATAGCCCGACACGGTGTACCTTTATCGATTATCTCCGACCGAGATGGCCGTTTCGTTTCTAGATTTTGGCGTACATTGCAAGAAGCGTTGGGAACACGTTTAGACATGAGCACCGCATATCATCCTCAAACCGATGGACAAAGCGAACGTACAATTCAAACCTTAGAGGACATGTTACGAGCTTGCGTGGTTGATTTCGGAAAAGCTTGGGACAAGCACTTACCTCTCGCCGAGTTCTCTTACAACAATAGTTATCACGCGAGTATTAAAGCCGCACCTTTTGAAGCGCTATATGGCCGCAAATGTCGTTCACCTCTTTGTTGGGCCGAGGTAGGCGACGTGCAAATCACCGGACCCGAACTCATTCACGAAACCACCGAGAAAATCGTTCAAATCCGAGATAGGCTTAGGACGGCCCGAAGTCGTCAAAAGAGCTATACCGACAAACGACGCAACGATCTTGAATTTCAAGTCGGTGACCGAGTAATGTTAAAAGTCGCACCTTGGAAGGGTGTAATCCGTTTTGGGAAACGCGGAAAGCTAAATCCGCGGTATATTGGTCCTTTCGAAATCTTGGAGCGTATTGGAACCGTTGCTTATCGTTTAGATCTTCCGCCTCAATTGAACTCCGTTCATCCCACCTTCCATGTATCTAACTTGAAAAAGTGTCTTGCCGAACCCGATATCGTCATCCCTCTCGAAGAACTTGCTATTGATGACAAACTTCATTTTGTGGAGGAACCGGTTGAAATTGTGGACACCTCCGTCAAGACATTGAAACAAAGCCGAATCCCGATTGTCAAGGTTCGTTGGAATGCCAAAAGAGGACCCGAGTTTACTTGGGAAAGACAAGATCAAATGCAAAGGAAGTATCCTCATCTATTCGTGAATTCAGAAACGCAAGATCTCGAGGAAGAAACAACGACTACTACGCCTACATAAATTTCGGGACGAAATTTCTTTTAAGGAGTAGGTAATGTAACATCCCGCCTTTTTCCATTTACTTTTCCGTTATACTAATATAAAGTCCGTTATATGTTTATAACATCTCCCGTTGATACGCGTTTTAAATTATCTCGTTTAGGTAATTCCCGCACCCGAACGAAAGTTGAGGGACTAAACTTGACAAGGGATCAAACCCTTGACTAGGTCAAAGGGTCAACCCCTTTCACCCATTCATTTCCACCTCCATCTCTCTCTCTTTCTCTCTAGCAAGAACACACACCCAAAACCAAATTCATTCAATCATCATCTAAATCCGATCTAGGAGGCTTACAACAAAATAAATTACATATTCGTGATCCTCTCTTCATCCTCTTCATTTTGGTACCAACTTCATCTCGTTTGGGTAACATTTCTAAAACTCTAGATTTCTCTAAATTTGTGTTTTTGACTTGAAATGGTGTTAGTTAGTGTCTATGGCTCATTGTGATGTCGTGTATGTAATTTGTATGCTCGATCTCGTTGTTTTAGTGTAACTAGCATGAACTTGAATTTTGGTGTGTTGTTCTTGAATTTTGGATGATCATATGTTGTTAGATGTTAAAAGTTCATGTTCTAATTGTGTTCCTAGTATCATTAGCTTCGTTTTGATGTATAGGTTAATTAAGGAAACTCCAAGAACATGATTAGTGATTTTGTGAACTTGGATTAGGGTTTGATAAGCTTTAGATGAACTTTTGATGCGTTGAATGCTTGTTAATGTTATTGATAAGTGTTTAGTTGTGTTACATGTTTCATTACCTTCAAAACGGCATATCATATGTATAAATTGGATTCCCGAATCATAAAATACGTTTTACGAACTTGAAACTTTGAAAATAAACCTTTCTTGATCAATTGACGAGTTTTCGATTATAGTATATTATGTTTTTGCTTGATGAAAAGTGCTTAGTTGCGTTCCTTGTCGAAAGAGCTTTCCGATGATATAAAATACATGTTCTAATTGTTTGCGGATCATAAAATGTGATTGTTTGTGTTTTGGTTCGTCCATTTGAGGAATACAGCAAACAGGGCCTGGGAGAAGATCAGGACGCCGTCTAGCATCACGGGACGCCGTCCCAATCTTCATATTGGGACGCCGTCTAGCAACCTGGGACGCCGTCCCAACCTTCATATTGGGACGCCGTCTAGCAACTTGGGACGCCGTCCCGTTTGCCTAAAACTGGCTGTTCGCTTTGGTCATTTGACATGAAAATGTTTGCTATGCTACGGACCTCCGATTAACATGAAACTTGGCCAACATGCTCATATATGATTATATAACTTAGAAAAATTGTCGGATATCCAACCCGACCCCGTTGACTTTTCTGTTGACTTTGACCCGACCAAGTTGACTTTTAATCAAACTTAACCAAATAATTGTGCAATCGTTCTAACATGTTTTTATACTTGTATCTTGCATGAAACATGACAATTTGATTCACATGCTATTAAGATCGAGTCTTAACGAGCCATAGGACTAATTGAACATCTTTGACCTATCGTGTTTACCGTTATTGATACAAACCTATTGTTTAGGTCAAGACTAGCATTGTTCTTTGCACACGTTTACTTGTCGAAGTACTTTACTACTCGTGCACTCAAGGTGAGATCATAGTCCCACTTTTACTCTTTTTGAACTTACATTTGGGATGAGAAAACATAAACATTTCTTTACTAAGTGAACACAAGTACAGGAAAAACAAACATTCTACATACGACTTTAGAACAAAATCCTCAATTCGATTATCATTAGTTACACTTGCCGGGTGTAAGCGAGAACTTATGTTGTATGGATCCATATGGGTTTGACAAACCCTCATTCAAACGGTTCGCTACCGTTTACGAATGAAATATATTTTCGAGAAACAGTGTATGTTCTAGCACTAAGTGATGGGGTTCAATGGAAGGAAATGTTAAGCATTGATAATTGGGTGCTCGTGAAACAAACTTTTGGAATGTATTACTATTATTTCATTGATGCAAATCTTGTGGTTCACTTGTACTTACTTACTTAAACCTATGATTTCACCAACGTTTTCGTTGACAGATTTCTATGTTTTTCTCAGGTCCTTGAACGATACATGATACATGCTTCCGCTCATTATTTTGATACTTGCATTGGATGTCGAGTATACATGCATACATGGAGCGTCTTTTGGATACTTTTAAAATTGTGTCGCATAAGTTTCATTTGTACTTAAAACTTTGTATCGTAACTTGTGGTGGAACTATTCTTGTAAAACTTGAACAACCTTTACATTTGAAATGAATGCGACATATCTTTTGGTCAAACGTTGTTTTAAAGACTTATGACCACGTAACGGGACCTAAGTAGACGGCGCCGTCAATGACGATTTGGTCGGGTCTCTACAAACCCATTGTTTATTATAACAAATGAGATGTTAAATTATTATATTATCATGATATTATGATATATAATATATCTTAGTATGATGTATATACAGTTAAATGTCGTTACAACGATAATCGTTACATATATGTCTCGTTTCGAAATCATTAAGTTAGTAGTCTTATTTTTACATATGTATTTTATTGTTAATACACTTAATAATATATTTACTTATAATTTAACATAATTAACCAAGTGTATCAATATCTTAATATGATTCATATGTACCTAGTAAGACGTTATAACGATAATCGTTATATATATCGTTTTCGAGTTTCTTAAATTAATAGTCTCATTTTTATGTATATAACTCATTGTTAAAATACCTAATGAGATACATACTTATAATAAAAACATGTTAACTATATATATAACCATATATATGTCATTGTATAGTTTTTACAAGTTTTAACGTTCGTGAATCACCGGTCAACTTGGGTGGTCAATTGTCTATATGAAACATATTTCAATTAATCAAGTCTTAACAAGTTTGATTGCTTAACATGTTGGAAACATTTAATCATGTAAATATCAATCTCAATTAATATATATAAACATGGAAAAGTTCGGGTCACTACAGTACCTACCCGTTAAATAAATTTCGTCCCGAAATTTTAAGCTGTTGAAGGTGTTGACGAATCTTCTGGAAATAGATGGGGGTATTTCTTCTTCATCTGATCTTCACGCTCCCAGGTGAACTCGGGTCCTCTACGAGCATTCCATCGAACCTTAAAAATTGGTATCTTGTTTTGCTTAAGTCTTTTAACCTCACGATCCATTATTTCGACGGGTTCTTCGATGAATTGGAGTTTTTCGTTGATTTGGATTTCATCTAACGGAATAGTGAGATCTTCTTTAGCAAAACATTTCTTCAAATTTGAGACGTGGAAAGTGTTATGTACAGTCGCGAGTTGTTGAGGTAACTCAAGTCGGTAAGCTACTGGTCCGACACGATCAATAATCTTGAATGGTCCAATATACCTTGGATTTAATTTTCCTCGTTTACCAAATCGAACAACGCCTTTCCAAGGTGCAACTTTAAGCATGACCATCTCTCCAATTTCAAATTCTATATCTTTTCTTTTAATGTCAGCGTAGCTCTTTTGTCGACTTTGGGCGGTTTTCAACCGTTGTTGAATTTGGATGATCTTCTCGGTAGTTTCTTGTATAATCTCCGGACCCGTAATCTGTCTATCCCCCACTTCACTCCAACAAATCGGAGACCTGCACTTTCTACCATAAAGTGCTTCAAACGGCACCATCTCAATGCTTGAATGGTAGCTGTTGTTGTAGGAAAATTCTGCTAACGGTAGATGTCGATCCCAACTATTTCCGAAATCAATAACACATGATCGTAGCATGTCTTCAAGCGTTTGTATCGTCCTTTCGCTCTGCCCATCAGTTTGTGGATGATAGGCAGTACTCATGTCTAGACGAGTTCCTAATGCTTGCTGTAATGTCTGCCAGAATCTTGAAATAAATCTGCCATCCCTATCAGAGATAATAGAGATTGGTATTCCATGTCTGGAGACGACTTCCTTCAAATACATTCGTGCTAACTTCTCCATCTTGTCATCTTCTCTTATTGGCAGGAAGTGTGCTGATTTGGTGAGACGATCAACTATTACCCAAATAGTATCAAAACCACTTGCAGTCCTTGGCAATTTAGTGATGAAATCCATGGTAATGTTTTCCCATTTCCATTCCGGGATTTCGGGTTGTTGAAGTAGACCTGATGGTTTCTGATGCTCAGCTTTGACCTTAGAACACGTCAAACATTCTCCTACGTATTTAGCAACATCGGCTTTCATACCCGGCCACCAAAAATGTTTCTTGAGATCCTTGTACATCTTCCCCGTTCCAGGATGTATTGAGTATCTGGTTTTATGAGCTTCTCTAAGTACCATTTCTCTCATATCTCCAAATTTTGGTACCCAAATCCTTTCAGCCCTATACCGGGTTCCGTCTTCCTGAATATTAAGATGCTTCTCCGATCCTTTGGGTATTTCATCCTTTAAATTTCCCTCTTTTAAAACTCCTTGTTGCGCCTCCTTTATTTGAGTAGTAAGGTTATTATGAATCATTATATTCATAGATTTTACTCGAATGGGTTCTCTGTCCTTCCTGCTCAAGGCATCGGCTACCACATTTGCCTTCCCCGGGTGGTAACGAATCTCAAAGTCGTAATTATTCAACAATTCAATCCACCTACGCTGCCTCATATTCAGTTGTTTCTGATTAAATATGTGTTGAAGACTTTTGTGGTCGGTATATATAATACTTTTGACCCCATATAAGTAGTGCCTCCAAGTCTTTAATGCAAAAACAACCGCTCCTAATTCCAAATCATGCGTCGTATAATTTTGTTCAAGAATCTTCAATTGTCTAGACGCATAAGCAATCACCTTCGTTCGTTGCATTAATACACAACCGAGACCTTGCTTTGATGCGTCACAATAAATCACAAAATCATCATTCCCTTCAGGCAATGACAATATAGGTGCCGTAGTTAGCTTTTTCTTCAATAACTGAAACGCTTTCTCTTGTTCATCATTCCATTCAAATTTCTTCCCTTTATGCGTTAATACAGTCAAGGGTTTTGCTATTCTGGAAAAGTCTTGGATGAACCTTCTGTAGTAACCAGCTAGTCCTAAAAACTGGCGTATGTGTTTCGGAGTTTTCGGGGTTTCCCACTTTTCAACAGTTTCTATCTTTGCCGGATCCACCTTAATACCTTCTTTGTTCACTATGTGACCGAGGAATTGAACTTCTTCCAACCAAAATGCACAATCTGAAAACTTAGCGTACAATTCTTCCTTCCTCAATACTTCTAACACCTTTCTCAAATGTTCACCGTGTTCTTGGTCATTCTTTGAGTAAATAAGTATGTCATCAATGAAAACAATGACAAACTTGTCAAGGTATGGTCCACACACTCGGTTCATAAGGTCCATGAACACAGCTGGTGCATTAGTTAAACCAAACGGCATGACCATAAATTCGTAATGACCGTAACGTGTTCTGAAAGCAGTCTTTGGAATATCATCTTCTTTCACCCGCATTTGATGATACCCGGAACGTAAGTCAATCTTTGAATAAACAGACGAGCCTTGTAGTTGATCAAATAAGTCGTCGATTCTCGGTAGTAGCGGTTCTTGATGGTAAGTTTGTTCAACTCTCGGTAGTCGATACACAACCTGAATGTACCATCTTTCTTCTTGACAAACAAAACAGGAGCTCCTCACGGTGATGTGCTTGGTCGAATGAAACCACGCTCTAAAAGTTCTTGTAATTGGCTTTGCAGTTCTTTCATCTCGCTGGGTGCGAGTCTGTAAGGAGCACGAGCTATTGGTGCAGCTCCTGGTACAAGATCTATTTGAAATTCAACGGATCGATGTGGGGGTAATCCCGGCAATTCTTTCGGAAATACATCGGAAAATTCTTTTGCAATGGGAACATCATTGATGCTCTTTTCTTCAGTTTGTACTTTCTCGATGTGTGCTAGAACAGCATAGCAACCTTTTCTTATTAGTTTTTGTGCCTTCAAATTACTAATAAGATGTAGCTTCGTGTTGCCCTTTTCTCCGTACACCATTAAGGGTTTTCCTTTTTCTCGTATAATGCGAATTGCATTTTTGTAACAAACGATCTCTGCTTTCACTTCTTTCAACCAGTCCATACCGATTATCACATCAAAACTAACTAACTCTACTGGTATCAAATCAATCTTAAATGTTTCGCTAACCAGTTTAATTTCTCGATTCCGACATATATTATCTGCTGAAATTAATTTACCATTTGCTAATTCGAGTAAAAATTTACTATCCAAAGGCGTCAATGGACAACTTAATTTAGCACAAAAATCTCTACTCATATAGCTTCTATCCGCACCCGAATCAAATAAAACATAAGCAGATTTATTGTCAATAAGAAACGTACCCGTAACAAGCTCCGGATCTTCTTGTGCCTCTGCCGCATTAATATTGAAAACTCTTCCGCGGCCTTGTCCATTCGTGTTCTCCTGGTTCGGGCAATTTCTAATAATGTGGCCCGGTTTTCCACATTTATAACAAACTACATTGGCATAACTTGCTCCGACACTACTTGCTCCGCCATTACTCGTTCTGACACCATTTGTTCCTTTCGTTCTATTAGCCCCTGGTCCGTAGACCTCACACTTCGCCGCGCTATGACCATTTCTTTTACACTTGTTGCAAAATTTGGTGCAGAACACCGAGTGATACTTTTCACACCTTTGGCATAGCTGCTTCTGATTGTTGTTGTTGTTGTTGCGGTTATTATTGTTGTTGGGATGATTGTTGTAGTTGCTGTTGTTGTTGTTGTTGTTGTTGTTGTTGGGCCGTTTGTTGTAGTTGCGATTGATGTTGCGATTGTTGGGATAATTGTTGCGATTATTGTTGTAATTGCTGTTGTTGTTGTATTGGTGATTCTTATCACCGTTTTCCTCCCACTTTCTTTTGACTTGCTTCACATTGGCCTCTTCAATAGTCTGTTCTTTAATTCTTTCTTCAATCTGGTTCACTAGTTTGTGAGCCATTCTACATGCCTGTTGTATGGAGGCGGGCTCGTGTGAACTTATATCTTCTTGGATTCTTTCCGGTAATCCTTTCACAAACGCGTCGATCTTCTCTTCCTCATCTTCGAATGCTCCTGGACACAATAGGCACAATTCTGTGAATCGTCTTTCGTACGTCATAATATCAAATCCTTGGGTTCGTAACCCTCTAAGTTCTGTCTTGAGCTTATTGACCTCGGTTCTGGGACGGTATTTCTCGTTCATCAATTGCTTGAATGCTGACCACGGTAGTGCGTACACATCGTCTTGTCCCACTTGCTCTAGATAGGTATTCCACCATGTTAACGCAGAACCTGTGAAGGTATGCGTAGCGTACTTCACTTTGTCCTCTTCAGTACACTTACTTATGGCAAACACCGATTCGACCTTCTCGGTCCACCGTTTCAATCCGATCGGTCCTTCGGTTCCATCAAATTCCAAAGGTTTGCAGGCAGTGAATTCTTTGTAGGTGCATCCTACACGATTTCCTGTACTGCTAGATCCAAGGTTATTGTTGGTATGCAGCGCAGCCTGTACTGCGGCTATGTTTGAAGCTAGAAAAGTACGGAATTCCTCTTCATTCATATTCACGGTGTGTCGAGTAGTCGGTGCCATTTCCTTCAAAATAGTCAAATGGAACAAGTTAATCATACAGAATATTAAGAGTAGTTAATAGTATTTCGTAGCATAATATGAACTCATTTATAAAAGCTTTTTCTTCATATTAGCGTTTTATAAGTTTAAATTCGGGTAGTACCTACCCGTTAAGTTCATACTTAGTAGCTAATATACAATTCAACTACTACAATTCTATATGAAAAACTGATTATAATAATATTTCGCGTTCAAACTTTTACACAATATTTTACAAACTTACAATACCGGTTATTTTACATATAGCATGAAATATAGCACACAATAAATTTGATACAAGATGGTTGTGAAGATAATTCTAGCTAGTACACAAGTCGTTCAGCAAAGGCAATAAAGACACGTAATTCATACGTCCAGAAACAAGTCATGCATTCTGGTTTTACTAGGATTACTTCCCATCCTTGGTCTTGTGGAACATAACTGTTATGTCCGTTGATAAGACATCGTGTTGTAACGTCGTCAAAGGGACGAGGGTTACGTAATGTCCAACAGTCCCGTAGCAATCTAAAAACCTCATTTCTTACCCCAATTACCGACTCCGTCACTTGTGGGAACGTTTTGTTTAATAGTTGTAGCCCGATGTTCTTGTTCTCACTTTGGTGAGAAGCGAACATTACTAATCCGTAAGCATAACATGCTTCTTTA
Organism: Rutidosis leptorrhynchoides; assembly: GCF_046630445.1. NCBI lineage: Eukaryota > Viridiplantae > Streptophyta > Magnoliopsida > Asterales > Asteraceae > Rutidosis > Rutidosis leptorrhynchoides. The sequence continues at coordinate 25,888,739 of NC_092333.1, forward strand.
TGTTGCATGTTAGCCGCTTTTTCTAAATCACGAAGTCCAATATTCGGATATATTGAGTCAAAATAATTTCTTAACCATTGCGTAAAATAGCATTTGGGTTCCCCGCAATATATGCGTCAAAGTAAACACATCGTAACTTATGGATTTCCCAATGTGATATCCCCCATCTTTCGAACGAAAGCCTTTTATAAATCAAGGCATTCTTGGAACGTTCTTCGAATGTCTTACAAACTGATCTAGCCTTAAATAGTTGTGCCGAAGAATTCTGACCGACTCTAGACAAGATTTCATCAATTATGTCTCCGGGTAGGTCTCTTAAAAAATTGGGTTGTCTATCCATTTTGTGTTTTTATACTGTAAAATAGACAAGAGTTAGATTCATAAAAAAATACTTATTAATACAAGCAATTTTTACATATATCATAAAGCATAAGCACACTATATTACATATATTACACCACACGAATACAACTATCTTATTCCGACTCGCTTGTTTCTTCTTCTTCGGTTTTGGTTCGTTTTGCCAAGTTTCTAGGGATATATGATGTTCCCCTAATACGAGTCGTCGTTTTCCACATTGGTTTAGAAAAACCTGGTGGTTTAGAGGTTCCCGGGTCATTGTTACAACTTAAGGACTTCGGGGGTTGACGATACATATCAAGTCCATCGGGGTTGGAATTAGATTTCTCTATTTTTATGCCCTTTCCCTTATTATTTTCTTTTGCCTTTTTAAATTCAGTTGGGGTAATTTCTATAACATCATCGGAATTCTCGTCGGAATCTGATTCATCGGAGAATTGGTAATCCTCCCAATATTTTGCTTCCTTGGCGGAAACACCATTGACCATAATTAACCTTGGTCGGTTGGTCGAGGATTTTCTTTTACTTAACCGTTTTATTATTTCCCCCACCGGTTCTATTTCTTCATCCGGTTCCGATTCTTCTTCCGGTTCCGATTCTTCTTCTGGTTCCGACTCTTCTTCCGGTTCCTCTTCGGGAACTTGTGAATCAGTCCACGAATCATTCCAATTTACATTTGACTCTTCATTATTATTAGGTGAGTCAATGGGACTTGTTCTAGAGGTAGACATCTATCACATAATATCAAACACGTTAAGAGATTAATATATCACATAATATTCATATGTTAAAAATATATAGTTTCCAATAAAAATGTTAAGCAATCATTTTTAAAGAAAACACGGTCGAAGTCCAGACTCACTAATGCATCCTAACAAACTCGATAAGACATACTAATGCAAATTTTCTGGTTCTCTAAGACCAACGCTCGGATACCAACTGAAATGTCCCGTTCTTATTGATTAAAAACGTTCCATATTAATTGATTTCGTTGCGAGGTTTTGACCTCTATATGAGACGTTTTTCAAAGACTGCATTCATTTTAAAACAAACCATAACCTTTATTTCATCAATAAAGGTTTTAAAAAGCTTTACGTAGATTATCAAATAATGATAATCTAAAATATCCTGTTTACACACGACCATTACATAATGGTTTACAATACAAATATGTTACATCGAAATCAGTTTCTTGAATGCAGTTTTTACACAATATCATACAAACATGGACTCCAAATATTGTCCTTATTTTAGTATGCAACAGCGGAAGCTCTTAGTATTCACCTGAGAATAAACATGCTTTAAACGTCAACAAAAATGTTGGTGAGTTATAGGTTTAACCTATATATATCAAATCGTAACAATAGACCACAAGATTTCATATTTCAATACACATCCCATACATAGAGATAAAAATCATTCATATGGTGAACACCTGGTAACCGACATTAACAAGATGCATATATAAGAATATCCCCATCATTCCGGGACACCCTTCGGATATGATATAAATTTCGAAGTACTAAAGCATCCGGTACTTTGGATGGGGCTTGTTGGGCCCGATAGATCTATCTTTAGGATTCGCGTCAATTAGGGTGTCTGTTCCCTAATTCTTAGATTACCAGACTTAATAAAAAGGGGCATATTCGATTTCGATAATTCAACCATAGAATGTAGTTTCACGTACTTGTGTCTATTTTGTAAATCATTTATAAAACCTGCATGTATTCTCATCCCAAAAATATTAGATTTTAAAAGTGGGACTATAACTCACTTTCACAGATTTTTACTTCGTCGGGAAGTAAGACTTGGCCACTGGTTGATTCACGAACCTATAACAATATATACATATATATCAAAGTATGTTCAAAATATATTTACAACACTTTTAATATATTTTGATGTTTTAAGTTTATTAAGTCAGCTGTCCTCGTTAGTAACCTACAACTAGTTGTTCACAATTAGATGTACAGAAATAAATCGATAAATATTATCTTGAATCAATCCACGACCCAGTGTATACGTATCTCAGTATTGATCACAACTCAAACTATATATATTTTGGAATCAACCTCAACCCTGTATAGCTAACTTCAACATTCACATATAGAGTGTCTATGGTTGTTCCGAAATATATATAGATGTGTCGACATGATAGGTCGAAACATTGTATACGTGTCTATGGTATCTCAAGATTACATAATATACAATACAAGTTGATTAAGTTATGGTTGGAATAGATTTGTTACCAATTTTCACGTAGCTAAAATGAGAAAAATTATCCAATCTTGTTTTACCCATAACTTCTTCATTTTAAATCCGTTTTGAGTGAATCAAATTGCTATGGTTTCATATTGAACTCTATTTTATGAATCTAAACAGAAAAAGTATAGGTTTATAGTCGGAAAAATAAGTTACAAGTCATTTTTGTAAAGGTAGTCATTTCAGTCGAAAGAACGACGTCTAGATGACCATTTTAGAAAACATACTTCCACTTTGAGTTTAACCATAATTTTTGGATATAGTTTCATGTTCATAATAAAAATCATTTTCTCAGAATAACAACTTTTAAATCAAAGTTTATCATAGTTTTTAATTAACTAACCCAAAACAGCCCGCGGTGTTACTACGACGGCGTAAATCCGGTTTTACGGTGTTTTTCGTGTCTCCAGGTTTTAAATCATTAAGTTAGAATATCATATAGATATAGAACATGTGTTTAGTTGATTTTAAAAGTCAAGTTAGAAGGATTAACTTTTGTTTGCGAACAAGTTTAGAATTAACTAAACTATGTTCTAGTGATTACAAGTTTAAACCTTCGAATAAGATAGCTTTATATGTATGAATCGAATGATGTTATGAACATCATTACTACCTTAAGTTCCTTGGATAAACCTACTGGAAAAGAGAAAAATGGATCTAGCTTCAACGGATCCTTGGATGGCTCGAAGTTCTTGAAGCAGAATCATGACACGAAAACAAGTTCAAGTAAGATCATCACTTGAAATAAGATTGTTATAGTTATAGAAATTGAACCAAAGTTTGAATATGATTATTACCTTGTATTAGAATGATAACCTACTGTAAGAAACAAAGATTTCTTGAGGTTGGATGATCACCTTACAAGATTGGAAGTGAGCTAGCAAACTTGAAAGTATTCTTGATTTTATGTAACTAGAACTTGTAAAATATAAGAAGAACACTTAGAACTTGAAGATAGAACTTGAGAGAGATCAATTAGATGAAGAAAATTGAAGAATGAAAGTGTTTGTAGGTGTTTTTGGTCGTTGGTGTATGGATTAGATATAAAGGATATGTAATTTTGTTTTCATGTAAATAAGTCATGAATGATTACTCATATTTTTGTAATTTTATGAGATATTTCATGCTAGTTGCCAAATGATGGTTCCCACATGTGTTAGGTGACTCACATGGGCTGCTAAGAGCTGATCATTGGAGTGTATATACCAATAGTACATACATCTAAAAGCTGTGTATTGTACGAGTACGAATACGGGTGCATACGAGTAGAATTGTTGATGAAACTGAACGAGGATGTAATTGTAAGCATTTTTGTTAAGTAGAAGTATTTTGATAAGTGTCTTGAAGTCTTTAAAAAGTGTATGAATACATATTAAAACACTACATGTATATACATTTTAACTGAGTCGTTAAGTCATCGTTAGTCGTTACATGTAAATGTTGTTTTGAAACCTTTAGGTTAACGATCTTGTTGAATGTTGTTAACCCATTGTTTATTATAACAAATGAGATGTTAAATTATTATATTATCATGATATTATGATATATAATATATCTTAGTATGATGTATATACAGTTAAATGTCGTTACAACGATAATCGTTACATATATGTCTCGTTTCGAAATCATTAAGTTAGTAGTCTTATTTTTACATATGTATTTCATTGTTAATACACTTAATAATATATTTACTTATCATTTAACATAATTAACCAAGTGTATCAATATCTTAATATGATTCATATGTACCTAGTAAGACGTTGTTATAACGATAATCGTTATATATATCATTTTCGAGTTTCTTAAATTAATAGTCTCATTTTTATGTATATAACTCATTGTTAAAATACCTAATGAGATACATACTTATAATAAAAACATGTTAACTATATATATAACCATATATATGTCATTGTATAGTTTTTACAAGTTTTAACGTTCGTGAATCACCGGTCAACTTGGGTGGTCAATTGTCTATATGAAACATATTTCAATTAATCAAGTCTTAACAAGTTTGATTACTTAACATGTTGGAAACATTTAATCATGTAAATATCAATCTCAATTAATATATATAAACATGGAAAAGTTCGGGTCACTACAAGTTTCATGGTGTTCTTGTTTTCTCTATATATAGAACTCATTGTATGCAAATGTAACATACCACATACAAATATTCAGTAAATAAACACTCTCTAGTTGGTCCGTGGACTAAATCAATCACAACGATTGCATATAACCACATTATATCTTGTGTCATTCTTACATTTCTTGCATTTTAATCTTTCGTTCATTAAGTGGGTTGAGTGATCTTGATAGTATCACTACTCGGCTAGTAATCTTGTAGAATTACTAGCATTGTTTGGGTCCTAATATCCTAACAACTGGTATCTAGAGCACAAGATTTCGTTAAGGGAACAATGGCGGAAGATGGAAAGTTTAGAATCGATCGATTCGATGAGAGAGACTTTGGCTTTTGGAAGATGCAAATTGAAGATTACTTGTATCAAAAGAAGCTACACCAACCCTTGTTAGAGACCAAGTCCGAAAGCATGGACGATGCCGATTGGACGCTTTTGGATCGTCAAGCTTTGGGTGCTATTCGTCTTTCACTTGCTAAGAACGTTGCATACAACGTTGTGAATGAGAAGACGACGTTTGCTTGCTTGAAAGCACTCTCTAACATGTATGAGAAACCTACCGCTGTAAGGTATTTCTCATGCGTCAATTGTTCAATACTAAGATGAAGGAAGGTACGAGTGCAACAGATCATATCAATGAATTTAATAATATCGTTTCAAGACTTGAATCGGTAGAGATTAAGTTTGATGATGAACTAAAAGCACTTATCTTGCTTTCATCATTACCGGAAAGTTGGTCGGGTACGGGTACCGCGGTTAGTAGCTCTACGGGAACTACTAAGCTAGCGTTTGAAGCTATAAGGGATTTGATTCTTGGTGAAGATACTCGTAGGAGAAACTTGGGAGAATCAATGTCCGGTTCTTTGTTAAGTACCGACAACCGGGGTAGGAAATTTGAACGCGGTGACAAGAAGGGTAGGAAGAAGTCTAAGAAGAGGAATCCATCGAAAGATAGAAGTGAAGTTACTTGTTGGGGTTGCAATCAAAAGGGGCACTTTCAAAGGAATTGCAAAAATGGTTTCGCGAAAGGTGTAAACTTGGCCGAAGGGGAAAGTGATGATGCACTATTGTGTAGTGTTGAAAATTCTATGGAGTCTTGGATTTTGGATTCGGGAGCTTCGTTTCATGCTACTCATGTCAAAAGAATGATGAAGAATTTTTGTTCATATCAAGGCAAGGTGAGATTGGCGGACAACAAGCAACTCAACATAGAGGGCATTGGAGATGTTGTTTTGAAGACTACACTTGGTTCTAATTAGACTTTGAAGAACGTAAGGTACATTCCTAAATTGAAAAGGAAACTTATTTCGGTTGGTCAATTAGATGATGAAGGTAACGCGGTTACTTTTGAAAACTGCCAATGGAAGGTGGTTAAGGGTAGTTGTGTAGTGGCTCGTGGACATAAAAAGGGAACTCTTTATATGGTTGAAATGTTTGATGAAGACACGGTGGTTGCTACGGTTAATGTTGAGTCCGAATCAACTCTATGGCATCGAAGACTCGGGCATATGAGTGAGAAGGGTATGAAGATGCTTGTTTCAAGTGGGAGAATTCTGGATTTGAAGAAGGTAGAACTTGGGTTTTGCGAACCATGTGTTTATGGGAAGCAAAAGAAGGTGACTTTTGGGAAATCGAGGAATACACCTAAGTTGAAGAAATTAGATCTAGTTCATACGGATGTGTTTGGTCCAACCAATGTAGAATCACATGGAGGTTCTCGCTATTATGTCACCTTCATTGACGACTCCACTCGAAAGGTATGGGCTTATTTTCTTAAAGCTAAATCCGATGTATTTAATACTTTTGTGAAGTGGAAAGCTATGGTTGAAAATGAAACTAACTTGAACGTAAAGTGCTTGAAGTCGGATAATGGAGGAGAATATGGTAGTCTTGAGTTTAAAGAGCATTGTGTAAAGCTTGGTATTAGAATGTTGAAAACGGTACCGGAGACACCGCAACACAATGGGGTCGCCGAACGTATGAATCATACGTTAAATGAAAGGGCTAAGAGTATGAGACTTCATGCCGATTTGCCTAAGATGTTTTGGGCAGATGCGGTTAATACGGCAGTTTATTTGATAAATAGGGGACCCTCAACACCGTTGGGTTTCCGAATTCCCGAGGAAGAATGGCAAGGTAAGAAGGTGAGTTATGGTCACCTTAGGATCTTTGGGTGTAATGCATATGTGAAGACCAAAGATGCGGATAAAGACAAGCTTGAAGCTAAGTCAAAGAAGTGTATTTTCATAGGCTACGGGTCGGATAAAATGGGTTATCGTTGTTGGGACAACGAAGATAGAAAAGTAATTCGTTCGCGAGATGTTACTTTTGATGAAGATTCGGTCTATGGCAAACCGGAAACGGGGAGTCCTAAACCGAGTCAAGTTACTTTTGACGATGTTTCTATTGATGATCTTGCAGGTTCTAGTGGGAGTTTGGGAAACAATGAATTGCCGAATGACGGTGAGGCGTCGAAAAATGCTAATGATGGGGATGATTCGGAAAGCGGTGATGATTCCGAACATAGTGCGAGTTCTAGTGATGAGGAGGACACAAATGAAACCGGTCCAACCATTCCGGTTACTCCTATACTAAGACGCTCGACTAGAGTGCCCAAACCTAATCCTAGGTATTCTCCATCAGCAAACTACTTGCTCTATACCGAGAATGGTGAACCCGAAAGTTACTTTGAGGCAAGGAAGACAAAAGAATCCATACAATGGGAGTTTGCCATGAAAGAAGAGATGGGATCACTTGAGAAGAACAAGACTTGGTCACTAGTGAAGTTACCTCATGATAAAAGGGCATTTCAAAGCAAATAGGTGTATAGAATCAAGAATGAGTTAGATGGCAAGAGAAGGTACAAGGCTCGTTTGGTAGTCAAAGACTTTCAACAAAAGGAAGGGGTTGACTACAAAGAGATATTTTCACCGGTAGTTAAAATGACTACTATCCGTTTGGTACTTTCTATGGTTGCATCCGAAGACTTACATCTTGAGCAACTAGATGTAAAAACTGCATTCTTACATGGTGATCTTGTTGAAGAGATCTACATGAGGCAACCCGAGGGCTTTGAGGTAAAGGGTAAAGAGAAGTGGGTTTGTAAGCTAAAGAAAAGTTTGTATGGATTGAAACAAGCACCTCGGCAATGGTACTTGAAGTTTGACGAGTTTATGAAGAAGATTGGTTTCTTAAGATGTGAAGCGGATCACTGTTGCTACTTGAAGAAATTCAAGTCTTCTTACATAATCTTATTGTTGTATGTTGATGACATGTTACTTGTAGGTTCAAACATGTCCGAAATTAACAAATTGAAGGGATTACTTTCTCGAGAATTCGAGATGAAAGATCTTGGTGGTGCTAGGAAAATACTTGGTATAAGTATTGTGCGCGATCGTGTGAAGGGTACTCTATACTTATCTCAATCCAAATATATTGAGAAAGTAGTAGAGAGGTTCAACATGGAAGATTCAAAGGCTCGTTCTATGCCTTTGGGAAGCACCTTAAAACTATCGAAAAGTCAATCACCAAAGACGGAAAGAGACAAGAAGGATATGGAAAAGGTTCCATATGCATCGGACGTATGTAGTATTATGTATGCCATGGTTTGTACAAGACCCGATATTGCTCAAGCAGTGGGAGTTGTAAGTTGTTATATGTCTAATCCGGGGAAAGAGTATGGGAAGCGGTCAAATGGTTGCTTCGTTATTTGAAAGGTACTTCTAATATGGGATTGTGTTTCTCCAAAAACAATCTCATACTTAGAGGTTATGCGGATACTAATTTGGATGGATGTGATGATTCGGGGAAAAGCACTACGGGTTATGTTTTCACAATGGGGAAGACGGTGATTAGTTGGTTATCTCGATTGCAAAAGAGTGTTGCTTTGTCAACCACCGAAGCCGAATACATGGCTATTGTGGAATCTTCTAAAGAGTTAGTGTGGTTGAAGAACTTCTTAGGCGAGTTGGGCAAAAGACAAGACTATTGTGTCTTGTATTGTGATAATCAAAGTGCAGTTCTGATAATGCTAAAAACGAACATATATTTCATAGCATTATTCCTCAAGAAAGACAAACTTTTAGTTGCAATTGTTCTATTTACAAGTGATATTCGTTTAAATAATAAAAGGTGAAGACAAAAGACAGATTCGACGAATTGAAGACGCAAACGACCAAAAAGCTCAAAAGTACAAAAGACAATCAAAGAGGTTCCAATTATTGATAAGAAACGTCTCGAAATTACAAGAGTACAAGATTCAAAACGCAAATTACAAGATATTAAATTGTACGCAAGGACGTTCAAAAATTCGGAACCGGGACCAGAGTCAACTCTCAACGCTCGACGCAACGGACTAAAAATTACAAGTTAACTATATATATAAATATAATATAATGTATAATTAATTATATTAATTATATATATATTATATTTATAAATAAATCGTCGGCAAGAAAGACTCCAAAAGGGACTGAGCTGTATTTACAAACTCCGCGACTCGCGGAGTTTGAAGGCCAAAAGGGCCGCGAGTCGCGGAGCCCCAAGTTTTGAAAGTCCCTATAAAAGCAACCGAATTCTGAGCATTTTAAATCCATCATATATCATTCTCTCTATCTATATACGTAAAATATATATATATAATTTATATTTTAATTTTAATTTTAATTTTAATACTAATAATAAGGGTATGTTAGCGAATGTTGTAAGGGTGTAAGTCGAAATTCTGTCCGTGTAACGCTACGCTATTTTTAATCATTGTAAGTTATGTTCAACCTTTTTATATTAATGTCTCGTAGCTAAGTTATTATTATGCTTATTTAATCCAAAGTAATCATGATGTTGGGCTAATTACTAAAATTGGATAATTGGGCTTTGTACCATAATTGGGGTTTGGATAAAAGAACGACACTTGTGGAAATTAGACTATGGGTTATTAATGGGTTTTATATTAACTAAACAATACCTTGTTAATTTAATATACAAACTTATAATTCGACGTATTTATATATAACCACATACGCTTGACTGGGTACGGTGGGCGGGATATCTATAAATACCAATAATTATTCATTTTACCGGACACGGAACTGGATTAATAGTTAATAGACTTGTTGAAACAGGGGTGAATTACATTCAAGGGTAATTGGTGTAATTGTTAACAAAGTAGTAAAACCTTGGTTTACACGCAGTCGATAACCTGGTGTATTCATTAAACAAAGTATTAAAACCTTGTTACAATTCGAATCCCCAATTAGTTGGAATATTTGACTTCGGGAATAAGAATAATTTGACGAAGGCTTTCGCTCTTTATATTTATGACTGATGGACTATTATGGACAAAATCTGTATGGACATATTAAATAATCCAGGACAAAGGACAATTAACCCATGGGCATAAAACTAAAATAACACGTCAAACATCATGATTACGGAAGTTTAAATAAGCATAATTCTTTTATTTCATATTTAATTTCCTTTATTTTATATTTAATTGCACTTCTAATTATCGCATTTTTATTGTTATTTTATTTAATTGCACTTTTAATTATCGTACTTTTTAATTATCGCAAGTTTATTTTATCGCACTTTTATTATTCGCAATTTCATTATCGTTATTTACTTTACGCTTTAATTTAAGTCTTGTATTTATATTTATTATTTTACATTTGGTTTTAACTGCGACTAAAGTTTTAAAATCGACAAACCGGTCATTAAACGGTAAAAACCCCCCTTTATAATAATAATATTACTTATATATATATTTGTATTTTTATAAAAGTAAACTAATATAGCGTTAAGCTTTGTTTAAAAAGATTCCCTGTGGAACGAACCGGATTTACTAAAAACTACACTACTGTACGATTAGGTACACTGCCTATAAGTGTTGTAGCAAGGTTTAAGTATATCCATTCTATAAATAAATAAATATCTTGTGTAAAAATGTATCGTATTTAATAGTATTTCCTTGTAAACTTTAATAGTATTTTATACCCCTTAGCTTTGACATCAAGTTATCCCCGGCAGCGGCGCCAAAAATAACTAAGTTCTCGTCCCTCCCTCGGGTATTTTTGACCAAAGTATTTTTGGCGCCGCTGCCGGGGATAACTCTTAAACGCCGGAAGCGCAACGCTAATATATAAAAAAAAAACCGAAAAAATAAAAAATTTTAATATATATAAATCTCTTTTTAAAGATATTTTTAAATTTATAAAGAAGTTCTATTTTTATTTAAGTTTTTAATTATAAGTTTTTATTATACATTATAAAACAGAAAAATATAAAAACAGAAAATAAAAAAAATAAAAATAAAAAACGCGTCGATTTTTAAATAAGCTGTCAATTGAATTTCTGAACCCCGCGACTCGTGGAGGTTTGTTGCTTGGAATACCGCGACTCGCGGAGCTTTTCTGACAGGCGACAGAACCCTAAATTAGCATTAATTACGGGTGATTATTAATTATTATTATTATTAACCCTAGTTTTTATTATTATTATAATTAGTTTTATTTTTAGTTTTACTTTTTATTTATTTTATATTTTAGTTAATTTAGTTTAATTGATTTGTAAAATTAGTAGTTTTAATAAATAAATAATATAAAAATAATATTTTTATAAAAATTGTAATTTTTACAACTTTTTGTATATTTTTATATTTTGTCCCTTTTTAATCATTTTAGCGTAATATTTGTATTTTTAGCTCATATTTAGTTTTAAACTTAGTTTTTGCCATAGTTATTTTTACTTCTAGATTTTTAGGCTTTGCCGTAGAATTCCTTAAGTGCTTTTTCTTTAGACTAAGATTTATGTGCTTTAGAATTTTGCGACGCCTTTTTAAGTTTTAGCTTCTTTTTAAGTTATTTCCATTTGGGATTTAGTTTTTCCTGTAAGCTTTAATATTTTTAGACGACTTTTACCTATGTATCAATTATCATTCCAATTAGTAATCTCAATTTGCGATTATAATTTTAAGTTAGTTGTAGTAATAAGGTTAGGTTAGTCAAGTATTTTTAAGTTTTATAAGTTTCTTTTATTTTTCTGTCACCTTTTATTTTTCAACCATTTTTCTTTTTCGACCTTTTTCGACGAACTCTTTTTCTTTCTTATTTCTCGCTATTCTAGTTTTAGGACATAGATTTTTATTCTACTTCTTATCTAAATTTCTTAAAATTACAAAAATTTATTTTAAGTGGTTAAATTAATAGACATCAAAATTTTCTGGTTCGTAGTAATAGTTGGATTTGTACGTGGACCGGGTTATTGGAGCCAAACAGTCCTCAATTATATTGAGACCAAACGAATCCTGCCCCTCTGCTGCATCTTTTGGCTATTCGAAACGTGGGCAAAATCAGAAAAGTCTATTGATTGGATAACTTATTATAATTTTTCTTTCCTTTTAAAAAACTAATAGGATATTCAGTGAATGCACCGAGCAAGACGTTCACCACCTTTTGTACGTTCACCACCTGTAACTAGATCAAGACATTTAACAAATATTACCGCCGTTGATTTTTCTTTAGAATCGTCATCCAGTCGACCAAGTACTTCAGTTCAAATTTCCGATAATCCATTTTTTGAACCCGACCTCACAATTGAGAATCCGGAGAATATTCAGGAACGGTTCGTAGATCCTGAACCACTAAACTTTCCTCCGGAACCACCAATCATTCAAACAGAGATTGTTGAGGAACGAACCATTAAATCAGAATCCTCTAGTGATTCAGATTCAACAAATTCAATTATGGAGAATCTGGAACCTTTAAGTATGGAAGACCGAATGAGAGCTAAACGCACTGGCCAAGGTCACGCAATTACTCATCCAGACATTAATGCGCCAGATTATGAAATCAAAGGACAAATTCTACACATGGTGACTAATCAATGCCAATTTAGTGGTGCGCCGAAGGAAGATCCAAATGAACATCTACGTACCTTTAATAGGATCTGCACACTATTTAAAATCCGAGAAGTGGAGGATGAACAGATATATCTCATGTTATTTCCCTGGAATTTAAAGGGAGAAGCCAAAGATTGGTTGGAATCGTTACCTGAAGGGGCGATTGATACATGGGACGTTTTAGTTGAAAAATTTCTTAAACAATTCTTTCCGGCATCTAAAGCCGTAAGACTTCAAGCAGAAATTGTTACGTTTACACAAAAGCCGAATGAAACTCTATATGAGGCATGGACTAGATATGGAAAGTTGTTAAGAGGATGTCCGCAACATGGTTTAGACATCTGTCAAATAGTACAAATATTCTACCAAGGATGCGACATCACTACAAGGAAAGACATAGATATAGCAGCTGGTGGTTCTATTATGAAGAAAACCGAAACTGATGCTTACAAAATTATTGATAACACTGCTTCCCACTCACATGAGTGGCACCAAGAAAAAGATATCGTTAGATCATCTAAAGCAGCTAGAGCCGATTCTAGCCATGACTTAGATTCCATTTCCGCAAAGATAGATGCTGTCGAGAGACGAATGGAAAAGATGACTAAGGATATTCACTCAATACGAATTAGTTGTGAGCAGTGTGGAGGACCACATTTGACAAAAGATTGTCTCAGTATTGAATTAACAATGGAACAAAGAGAGAATATTTCATACATAAACCAAAGGCCTGGAAATAATTATCAGAATAATTATCAACCGCCAAGATCGATTTACAATCAAAACCAGAATTATAACCGAAATATTCCATACAACAACCAACAAGGTCCTAGCAATCAACAAGTATCTAATAATACTTGCAACTAGCAAAGACCTAATTTTCAAAACAAACCACCACAACAAACCGATGATAAAAAGCCAAATTTAGAAGATATGATGACGAAGCTAGTTGAAACTCAAACGCAGTTTTTCACATCTCAAAAACAAACCAATGAACAAAATGCTCAAGCATTTAGAAATCAACAAGCTTCTATTCAAAACTTGGAACAAGAAGTAAGTAACCTAGCAAGGTTAATAGGTGAAAGAAAACCGGGAAGTTTACCTAGTGATACAAATGCTAACCCCCGGAATGAAACAGCTAAAGCCATTACCACAAGAAGTGGTACAACACTTAAACCACCTGAAATACCTGTAACTTCTGATGAAGCTATTCCTACTCCACAAGAACCACAACCTGATCAAGATAAGGAAAAAGAACCGGTAGTTGAAAAGGTTAATGAAGATAACACAGCTAAGGGTAAACCTTATGTTAAACCATACCAACCACCACTTCCTTACCCGAGTAAAATGAAGAAAGAGAAACTTGAAGCCGAGCAATCCAAATTCTTGGATATGTTTAAACAGATAAATGTAAATCTTCCTTTCATTGATGTGATTTCAGGAATGCCTAGATATGCTATCTCAAATAGAAAGAAAATGGAAGAACTCTAGGCTGTTACTATGAATGCTAATTGTTCAGCAGTGCTGTTGAATAAGATACCAGAAAAACTATCTGATCCAGGAAGTTTCACAATTCCATGTTTTCTGGGTAGTCTTAGTTCAATAGAAGCATTGGCAGACTTAGGTGCTAGTATAAATCTAATGCCGTATTCACTATACGCTAAACTAGACCTTGGAGAATTGAAACCAACCAGAATAAGCATACAACTAGCCGATAGATCAAAAAAATATCCTAGAGGGATAATGGAGAACATGCTAGTTAAAGTTGGTACTTTAGTATTTCCAGTAGATTTTGTTGTTTTGGACATGGAAGAAGATTCTCAAGTTCCTCTCATATTAGGAAGACCATTCTTAAACACGGCTAAAGCAATGATAGACGTGTTCGGTAAGAAACTGACCCTAAGTATAGAGGATGAGAGTGTTAACTTTTCAGTTGATAGAGCAATGCAACAACCGCAATCTGCAGATGATACATGTTATTATATTCAAACTATAGATGCACATACAGAATTATTAGAAGAATTTCCAGAATTACAAGGAACAGGAGAATGTTCTTTAGGAGAAGGTAATGAACCAATTGATGAAGCTGAAATGTTAGCTACACTTATAGCTAATGGATATGAACCAACAACAGAAGAAATTTAAATGCTAAAAGAAGAAGACAGATATCGATACAAATCATCGATAGAAGAACCTCCGAAATTAGAGTTGAAGCCACTTCCAAACCATTTGGAATACGCTTATTTACATGGTGAATCTGAATTACCTGTAATAATATCGTCTTCTCTTACTGAAAATGAGAAATCACAACTCATTTTTGTGTTGAAAGCTCATAAACCAGCCATTGCATGGAAGATTCATGATATTAAAGGAATAAGTCCTTCGTATTGCACACATAAAATCCTTATGGAAGAAGGTCATAAAACGTATGTGCAACGCCAACGAAGACTAAATCCTAATATGCAAGATGTAGTTAAGAAAGAGATTATTAAACTGCTAGATGCAGGTTTAATTTATCCAATTTCTGATAGTCCATGGGTAAGCCCAGTTCAATGCGTGCCTAAGAAGGGTGGCATGACTGTCATTACAAATGAGAAAAATGAGCTTATTCCTACTAGGACTGTAACAGGATGGCGTGTATGTATTGATTATAGAAAATTAAATGACGCCACCAGAAAAGATCACTTTCCCTTACCTTTCATAGATCAAATGTTGGAAAGATTAGCCGGAAATAGTTACTATTGTTTTCTAGATGGATTTTCCGGATATTTTCAAATTCCAATAGCACCCGAGGACCAAGAGAAAACCACATTCACGTGCCCTTATGGTACGTTTGCTTACAAATGCATGCCATTTGGACTTTGCAACGCCCCTGCAACCTTTCAAAGGTGTATGATGGCGATTTTTCACGACATGATAGAAGAATGCATGGAAGTATTCATGGATGACTTTTCAGTCTTCGGTGATACATTTGAATCATGTCTAGTTAATCTGGAACGAATGCTTATTAGATGCGAACAATCAAATCTAGTACTTAATTGGGAGAAATGCCATTTCATGGTTAAAGAAGGCATCGTTCTTGGACATAAAATTTCAAAAGAAGGAATTGAAGTGGATAGAGCTAAAGTAGATGTAATTGCTAAACTTCCACATCCCACCAATGTTAGAGGAGTTAGGAGTTTTCTAGGGCATGCCGGTTTTTACCGACGTTTCATAAAAGATTTTTCTAAAATTGCCACTCCTATGAATAAACTCCTAGAAAAGGATGCTCCATTCATCTTTTCAGATGAGTGTATCAAATCTTTTAATATTCTTAAAGAGAAACTCACTAATGCGCCGATCATGATAACACCAAATTGGAATCTACCATTTGAACTAATATGCGATGCAAGTGATTTTGCAATGGGAGCCGTTTTAGGACAAAGGATTGAAAAACGATTTCAACCTATATATTATGCTAGTAAGACGTTACAAGGAGTACAAACGAACTATACAACTACTGAAAAAGAACTCCTTGCTATTGTCTTTGCTTTTGACAAATTTCGATCATATCTCGTTCTAGCAAAAACGGTGGTCTATACCGACCATTCTGCTCTTAGATACCTATTTTCAAAACAAGATGCTAAACCAAGATTAATCCGTTGGATATTACTCTTACAAGAGTTTGATATTGAAATCCGAGATAAAAGAGGAGCAGAAAATCTCGCCGCTGATCATCTTTCTCGTCTTGAAAATTCCGAATTAGAAGTTCTAAATGAATCGGCCATACAAGACAACTTTCCTGATGAATATCTATTGAAGATAGATTATAAAGAAATTCCATGGTTTGCAGACTATGCAAACTACTTAGTTTGTGAATTCCTTGAAAAAGGATTATCGTACCAAAGACGAAAGAAATTCTTCAGTGATATAAAACACTATTTTTGGGAAGATCCACATCTGTTTAAAAGTTGTCCCGATGGAATAATACGCCGATGTGTATTTGGAGATGAAGCTAGTAAAATATTAAACTATTATCACACAGGACCAACAGGAGGGCATTATGGGCCTCAACTAACAGCAAGAAAAGTTTATGAAGCTGGATTCTATTGGCCTACAATTTACAAAGACGCACACCTTCTTTGCAAATCCTGTGATGCTTGTCAAAGGGCCGGAAAAATAAGTCAACGTGATGAAATGCCACAAAATGTCATCCAAGTGTGTGAAGTATTTGACATTTGGGGTATTGACTTTATGGGTCCATTTCCAAAATCTCATAATAATCTTTATATACTCGTAGCCATTGATTATGTATCTAAATGGGCGGAAGCACAAGCTCTCCCAACTAACAATGCACGAGTTGTAGTCAACTTTTTAAAACATCTTTTTGCAAGGTTTGGAACACCGAAAGCTTTAATAAGTGATCGGGGTACTCATTTCTGTAATAATCAACTTGAGAAAGTTCTTAAAAGATATGGAGTAACTCATAAAATCTCCACCGCATATCATCCACAAACAAGTGGACAAGTTGAAAATACAAACCGAGCTTTAAAACGTATTCTAGAGAAAATCGTAGGATCAAATCCGAAGGAATGGTCCATTAAATTGGAGGATGCACTCTGGGCTTTTAGAACAGCCTACAAAACTCCAATTGGAACCACACCTTTTAGACTTGTTTATGGAAAAGCATGTCATCTTCCAGTAGAAATTGAACACAAAGCATTTTGGGCTTTGAAGACATGTAATCTTGATTTACATGAAGCCGGACGTCTACGATTAAGTCAACTAAACGAATTAGAAGAATTAAGACATGAAGCATACGAAAATTCATTAATCTATAAAGAAAGAACGAAGAAATGGCATGATAAAAGAATCAGAAGTTCAAAAGAATTTAAAGAAGGAGACAGAGTTCTTCTTTTCAATTCACGATTCAAGCTATTTCCTGGAAAATTGAAATCAAGATGGTCTGGATCATTCATAGTCAAAAGAGTTTTTCCATACGGAATAGTAGAATTGATAAATTCAAATGGGATTGAATTTAAAGTTAATGGTCACAGAGTTAAACATTACATACATGATCCGATGGAAGTTGACAACGAAGTTAATCACAATTTCGACACCACAGCTAACTAACTGTGGGGAGAATCAAGTCTTTAAAGGATAATATGTATTTCTGTTAGAGTTAGATTGTCTATTTTTGTGTAGTTCTCGAAAATGGAATCCGAATGGTCTTTCCCTAGCAGACCCTAAAGAACTAGTCTTCTCCCCCCATTCTGAATTTTTATTTTTTTTAGGTTTTTACAAAATGAAGACTGCCTGTGAACTAAACCATGGTCTAATGCTACACGCTTTGATCACTAAACGTAATAATGACATACTTCCGAGTGAAATAGTATCAGTAATCAGAGAAAGAATGGACGGAGTTAGAAAAGAATCCAGATGCGAAGATAATAAGTTACAATTTGGTAAAGAAAAATCAAAATCCGCAGCGAAAAGAAGAGCACGACACCTAGAAAGATGTCACAAATGCGGAAAATGGTCACATGGAGGTAAATGTTCAAATAATCAAACTTATTCAAATACCGAATTTGTTACTTTATGCAGAGACGGACCGTTCATATGTTTAGAAGAAAAGACACTGAATGCTCGAGGTTACGCCTATGTAGCCATGGAAAACCAATTAAACCGACTATCTTATGAATGGGATAGATCATATAACTAAGAAATCTATTTCACAGGTATGTTTGTACAGTTTTTAATTTTTTTTATTTTTATTTTTAACCTTTTGATAATAAACGCTAATTTGTTCGTTAAAAAAGTATTAAATTGGTATTGAATAAAATTAGGTTTGGCGACCGAAATTATTGATATCATTCAAAAATTTAATACATCACTGCGAAATTTAACGTTTATTCTTAAGGTATAAATATCTTTAATCAATCAACCCAAAATATTTCAAAAATTCGTCATGAGTTAAATTAGGTCTTGGAACCGAAATTACTTTACCGAAAAGAGGGGCGCATATTTTTGATAATATTTGATTGATTAAAGTGGGATAAAAAGCCAAAAAGATTTTTAATTTTATTTTTACCATGTTTTTAAAATTAATATTTAAATCTTAAATTAATATTGTAAACTTTGTAAAAACAATATATTTAAAATTGTAAATATTTGAAAAATTAATATAAGTTTGGTGTGAATTTATAAT
Source organism: Rutidosis leptorrhynchoides (assembly GCF_046630445.1). NCBI lineage: Eukaryota > Viridiplantae > Streptophyta > Magnoliopsida > Asterales > Asteraceae > Rutidosis > Rutidosis leptorrhynchoides. Next base: position 25,907,583 of record NC_092333.1, read on the forward strand.
ATGAATTTTTAAATTAAGTTTGGTGTGAATTTTTAATTTTTAAAATATGAATTTTATTTTTATGCATTTTAAATTGTAAGTTTGGTGTGAATTTTTAATATTAATTTTGAATTTTATATTTAAGTTGTGTGAATTTAAAAACAAAAATTTATTTTATCTCATTAGGTTAAAAATATGATTTTTAAAATTCGTCGTAAGTTGAAGACTAGGTCTTTGAACCGAAATTGCTTTACCCAAGGGAGGGACGGGAACTTTTATTATCATTATTTTTAATCTTATTGAATTAAAGTATGCCAAAAACATTAAAAAAACCCAAAAATCTTAGCTTTTAAAACAATTGCTACAAAAAGACAAATGTTAAAATTTTGTCGAAGGACGGACTAGGACATCGATCCGAAATGACCTCGTCCTAAATAACAAGGGAAACAAAATTTTAAAATTAATTACTTAATTGTTTTAATTAATATAAGATTTAAAAAAAAAAAGAAAAAAAAAAACTCCGCGACTCGCAGAGTTTGAAGCCTTAAACACCGCGACTCGCGGAGGGACCAAAACCCAGAAAAAAAAATAAAACGTAAAAAAACAGATCAGTTCATTCCCCACACCACAAAACACAAAACTGCCGAAAAACCTGCGCGAAAAACCCGAAAAATACACCCCAAAATCACAATTTTTAACCGTTAATCACCAAATTTTTTACTAAAATCATGTTGAGAAGGATGCTATCAAGGAATTACTCAAGAAAAACGGTAAATTTCTACACCTAAACACCATTTAATCCGAAATTTGGTGTTCTTGAGCAATTTTTTTTCCCAATTTGATTTTGATGCTTTTTAGTGTAATTAGGCTTAAATTGTTTATGTATTATGCTTGTATAACCTAGATTGATGCTGTTTAACATGATTAGAAGCCTTAAACTTCAAATTTTGAGTAATCTAGGGTTTGTGTTCTTGAGCAATTTGGGGCTTTTTGATATAAACAGGTTATGGCCGATTTTTGTCATGAATTGTTGCTAAATTAAGTAGTGTAACATGTCTAGGTAGTTAAATGATCCAAACTTTGAGCCTAAACATGATTTTGAGAATTAAAGTGGACTTTTTCAAGTCTAAAATTCATGAACTTGATTTTTGAGAGATAATGCCATTTGAAACTTGTTTAATTGCTAGTAATGATTATTTTGACATGTTGTTTGAGTTGAATGCTTATGAACTTGGCAAACATTTTCGTATATGCTTATTTGAAAAAGTGTAGATTTGATGAAAATATGAAAATGAGCTTAAGTTTGATATAAATTGATCATGTCATTGTAATTATTTTGATTGATGATTTTGCTGACACTAATGCATATTTGGATGCACAAAAATTGTGTTTGATGTGTTTTGCAGACTGAAAGGGGTGAATCTTCATCCCAAGCCCGCAATGCTCCTGCTGAGAATGCGGAACAACAGGAGGTGGATAACTACTACAAGCAAGATATACCTCACCCAGTCATGACATTTTCTGATATGCACTTGGAAGAGTTGCACCCGAACCTGAGATTTGACAGACTTTGGATAGATTATCCAAAATACCAAAGGGGTTTGCATACTCTTCATTCCAAAGTTGTTGAGGTACCAAGGGTCATAGAATGGGGACCCTTAGAAGCTGTAGAATTGGTCGGGCCAATTAGAGAATTACTTGTACAGAGGTATGGTAATTCTACTTTTAATGACTGGGTACGTTTATTCACCATGCATAGGCCTGTATATAAAGTATGGTGTGAAGAATTGTTGTGTAGTATAGAGTTGAATGATCGGGTAGCTAGTTTAACCGATTGATCTTTTATTAGATTTTTGTTAGGCGGTTCGATGCGCCACATGTCTTTACTAGACATGGCTCAGGCTTTACGTATATATACGCCTGAGGAGTTAGCATCTGCCGATTGTAGAGGGTTGATACTAAATGGTAGAAAGATTGATGAAAATTTTGATACACACGGTGTGTGGAGTCAAATGACAAGCCATCACCGTTTCAAAGGAGGAAATTACTCTTATTTGGATATAGATAGAGCTGAATTAAGAGTAATTCATAGGTTTTTAGCTAATTCGATTACACAAAGGGGTAAGAACAAGGAAAAAGTAAATGAACAGGATTTGTTTTACCATATGTGTATTCGAGACCCACAAAGCGCTGTAAGTATACCGTATTGTGTGGGTTATTATTTATCAGCTATGGTTCGGGGGATGAGACCGCATAGCATAATAGGAGGTGGTATTTTTATTACTTTGATTGCTGAATATCTCGGTGTGGATATAAGTCGGGGGGATTATTAGTGGAAGAACCAGAACCCCGCGATACTATAGGTTTAAATGTATACCATGGTGCGAAAGTTTTGAAGAGGCGAAATAACGCCACAGTACAATACCATGGTAGACATCCACAGGTTGAGAGAAACCAACAGCAAGGTAATGTAGGAGGGGGAAATGAGATGCAAGAAATGCAAAGGTTTATAGCTTCACAGGAGTACGAAAATGCTAGACAGAGAGCATTTGAAGATTGGCAAGTTCATCAGAACCAAATCATAGCTCATTGCCAATATATAGGTAGAAACTATATTCCTACACCGAAACCCATATTCCCTCCCTGGTCTATAGAGATGCAACCACCGTATCCTACGTATAACCCTGCCGAAGCATTCTATAGCACCTATGGTTATGCCTGGAACCCCTATTGGTACCAGTATCATCCCTAGTCTACTTAGTTTTTTTTATTTTGTAATTTGTAATGATTGATACGTTTAATACTTATGTTAATATTGTAATAGTTGTTATAATTTTCTAACTTTTATTCTTAGAATTTAATAATTTTTGAATGTGGGGTAATATACCAAACTTCAAAAATATGTATATATGTTTGCAGTTTATCTTATGTACACAACAGGGTAAAACAACGCATTTTCAAAGACTGGCATTAAGTTCAGCAAAAGCAACTAATTTTGACGACAAGATGCAAAATATATGTGAAATAACAACAAGACGGAATAAACAAATGATGTGCAACATTTATCATTCAGCAAACAAACGCCAATATATTTGGAAACTTTGGTAAAAATTTAATCATTTTCACACAAATCACCCTCAATAATTTAAATTGTTACTGATTTCTTGCAAATGAGGGCATTGCAAGATCTTAAGTGTGGAAAGGGGTTAAATTCTTGCGGATTTTTAAAATTTTTATCTTAAACACTGGTTTACCATTAAAAATACTAGTAAAGCAGTAGTTGTATTAGAATATAGTGCTCTCTGATAATAAAGAACAGCCCTAGTCTTATATACTGACTACCCAAATCTAGTAAAATTTTTCAGAATTTTCAATTAAAAGAACTCAAAATCATGTTTATACATATTTATGAACGATAAAACTAGGTTTTAACACCGAAATTATTGTTACCTCAGAAAGGACATAAATTGAGAAACAAACCAAAATGTTAAAATTCATTTAAAATGGAATAGAGGATGATAAAAAGGAAAATAAAAGCCAAGTGTGGGAAAATTTACCAAGTTATCTTAAACATATGTCACATATATCTGTAACAAATAACTGAAAATACTTTTGCTTTGAACTAAACTAAACTGTTTTACCCGATGAAAGAAAAGAAGAGATGGATCTACACGATGAATCAATTCCATCATTAAAAGGAAGTAAAGTCTTCCGAAAAAGACACGCGCTTCTTGATTTAGGTCATGAAGTTGTCGTCCAGACCAGCTGTAGGTTGACGAAAAATCTAGAAAAGTCATCACTAAAATCAGCAGGAAATCCACGGACCTCAGCATTAAACAGGGTCGCCAAGTGGTCAGATTTATCCTAACCATGAGAAGGATTTATCTCGTACAATGGGGGGCACCATGCAAATTAGCTGGATAAGACTAATGAATCAGATCCCCAGAAAGGATAATCTCCTTAAAAGATCAAAAATCAGCTTTTAAGCCTGATATTACTCAATCCTTGAGATTGACCTTAAAGATTGAGAATTACAAACTCATGGAATTCAATGATATCTAAACTCGAGCTTGAACGAGAAAATATTTTGATCAAAATTACAAACCGATTTGTTTTCTGAAAACCCTATTTTCAATGCGTTCATTACCATTGAACGTAAAATCCTAGGAATTCACCTGGAATTCATTGGGTCACCTGAACTAAATCGGGTGTCAACCGTAAGAACGGTGGTTGCATAGTGGTCAAAGACATGACCTTGTGCCAGACCGAAAAATCATAAGGGTGAGCTTTACTATTGCTCCTACCAAGGATAGTAATTGCGTCCGACACGTTATAGACCATAATTAAAAGCATGTCAGGGGACATTGCCTTAACAGTTGCTTGTTCAACGCTTTCCTTTACAACCGGACGGTAGTTTACCGAAAGGTAACATACGGGACAAGTAAACTGGATGTGTTGCTTTCCAAATACAAGGTTAGCAAGTGGGTGACACAAAACCTCAAGTTTTGAGCTAAAATTTTCAAATCTGAAACCCACCAAACCCACAAAAATATTTTGCAAACACCGGTGAAGGGTTATTCCGGAAAACTTATCTAGGGTAAAAACTAGATTTAATTTTCAAAAGATCAAATGTTTTCATAAAGATCCAATTTTCTTAATGGATCTAAATTTTTATAGTCATGTGGGATTGTAAACCATATCGTTACTACCATTGTTTATACCGCCGTATAGAAATCACTGATGTACAAAGTGTGAAGAATAAAGAAGTGATTCTAGTATTTCAAGACGATATTGCTTGAGGACAAGCAACGCTCAAGTGTGGGAATATTTGATAATGCTAAAAACAAACATATATTTCATAGCATTATTCCTCAAGAAAGACAAGCTTTTAGTTGCAATTGTTCTATTTACAAGTGATATTCATTTAAATAATAAAAGGTGAAGACAAAAGACAGATTCGACGAATTGAAGACGCAAACGACCAAAAAGCTCAAAAGTACAAAAGACAATCAAAGAGGTTCCAATTATTGATAAGAAACGTCTCGAAATTACAAGAGTACAAGATTCAAAACGCAAAGTACAAGATATTAAATTGTACGCAAGGACGTTCGAAAATCCGGAACCGGGACCAGAGTCAACTCTCAACGCTCGACGCAACGGACTAAAAATTACAAGTTAACTATGTATATAAATATAATATAATATATAATTAATTATATTAATTATATATATATTATATTTTTAAATAAATCGTCGGCAAGAAAGACTCCAAAAGGGACTGAGCTGTATTTACAAACTCCGCGACTCGCGGAGTTTGAAGGCCAAAAGGGCCGCGAGTCGCGGAGCACCAAGTTTTGAAAGTCCCTATAAAAGCAACCGAATTCTGAGCATTTTAAATCCATCATATATCATTCTCTCTATCTATATACGTAATATATATATATATATATATATATATATATATATATATATAATTTATATTTTAATTTTAATTTTAATCCTAATAATAAGGGTATGTTAGCGAATGTTGTAAGGGTGTAAGTCAAAATTCTGTCCGTGTAACGCTACGCTATTTTTAATCATTGTAAGTTATGTTCAACCTTTTTATATTAATGTCTCGTAGCTAAGTTATTATTATGCTTATTTAATCCGAAGTAATCATGATGTTGGGCTAATTACTAAAATTGGATAATTGGGCTTTGTACCATAATTGGGGTTTGGATAAAAGAACGACACTTGTGGAAATTAGACTATGGGTTATTAATGGGTTTTATATTAACTAAACAATACCTTGTTAATTTAATATACAAACTTATAATTCGACGTATTTATATATAACCACATACGCTTGACTGGGTACGGTGGGCGGGATATCTATAAATACCAATAATTATTCATTTTACCGGACACGGAACTGGATTAATAGTTAATAGACTTGTTGAAACAGGGGTGAATTACATTCAAGGGTAATTGGTATAATTGTTAACAAAGTAGTAAAACCTTGGTTTACACGCAGTCGATAACCTGGTGTATTCATTAAACAAAGTATTAAAACCTTGTTACAATTCGAATCCTCAATTAGTTGGAATATTTGACTTCGGGAATAAGAATAATTTGACGAAGGCTTTCGCTCTTTATATTTATGACTGATGGACTATTATGGACAAAATCCGTATGGACATATTAAATAATCCAGGACAAAGGACAATTAACCCATGGGCATAAAACTAAAATCAACACGTCAAACATCATGATTACGGAAGTTTAAATAAGCATAATTCTTTTATTTCATATTTAATTTCCTTTATTTTATATTTAATTGCACTTCTAATTATCGCATTTTTATTGTTATTTTATTTAATTGCACTTTTAATTATCGTACTTTTTAATTATCGCAAGTTTATTTTATCGCACTTTTATTATTCACAATTTCATTATCGTTATTTACTTTACGCTTTAATTTAAGTCTTGTATTTATATTTATTATTTTACATTTGGTTTTAACTGCGACTAAAGTTTTAAAATCGACAAACCGGTCATTAAACGGTAAAAACCCCCCTTTATAATAATAATATTACTTATATATATATTTGTATTTTTATAAAAGTAAACTAATATAGCGTTAAGCTTTGTTTAAAAAGATTCCCTGTGGAACGAACCGGACTTACTAAAAACTACACTACTGTACGATTAGGTACACTGCCTATAAGTGTTGTAGCAAGGTTTAAGTATATCCATTCTATAAATAAATAAATATCTTGTTTAAAATGTATCGTATTTAATAGTATTTCCTTGTAAACTTTAATAGTATTTTATACCCCTTAGCTTTGACATCAAGTTCATCTTGGGAAGAATCCGGTGTTTCATAGTCGTACGAAACACATCAAGATAAGGTATCATTTTATTCGACAACATATAAATGATGCAACTTTATTCTTGGAGAAAATCCTTGGTACGAAGAATCCTGCCGATATGTTTACTAAGGTGGTCACGATGGAGAAATTGAGGTTTTGCATTACCTCAATTGGTCTTCTCACGAATTGATGAGAGAAGACCCCAGCTAGAGATGTGATTGGTGTTATAAGTTTAACAAGTAGTATTGAAGACCTTTTATCGAAAGTCTACTCATCCGAAGAATGTGTTGAGCGTGCGTGTTCCAAATGGAATTTGGCGGTAATCGAAGGTGGTTTAATGTACTTGGTTAGATCATTGATATGAATGGAGTTTGTTCAAAGTCTCCAAGTGGGAGATTTTTGGAGTATGGAGACATTTAAACAAAGTTGAAAATGTCGCCACAAAAGATGAGTTAAAGTGTTGCACGAATTTTGCAGATTTCGGGATGCGTGAAACAGAGCAATGCGGCGCATCACTCTAAGGATGCGGCGCATCCATGCAGCAAAATTGTCCGAAGGTTTTGGATGCGGAGCATTGAGCTGTTATGGCGCATCAATGGGGTCGGATGCGGCGCATCACTTCTAGATGCGGCGCATCTGGAGCTGGTACTTGATTCTGAAACGTGGAAAGCAGGTGATGCGGCGCATCACTCATCAGATGCGGCGCATCTGGTGTCTGGCAGCAATTTGGCAAGTTGCAACCTTTACATCCGAGCATGCTTTGGCCTCCTTTCACTTTAGGTGCAAAGTTGATCACTTTACACCTAAAATTAGGGCTGTGATCATGCCAATATAAGGTGGAAAGCATGGCTAGTTGGTTTATTTTTCATGATTGCTAGCACACTTGAAGATGAAGTTGAAGTTTCATGGTGTTCTTGTTTTCTCTATATATAGAACTCATTGTATGCAATTATAACACACCACATACAAATATTCAGTAAATAAACACTCTCTAGTTGGTCCGTGGACTAAAGCAATCACAACGATTGCATATAACCACGTTATATTTTGTGTCGTTCTTACATTTCTTGCATTTTAATCTTTCGTTCATTAAGTAGGTTGAGTGATCTTGATAGTATCACTACTCGGCTAGTAATCTTGTAGAATTACTAGCGTTATTTGGGTCCTAATATCCTAACAACTGGTATATTGTTGGGGTGCAAACCTATCCCACATAGGAGGGAGACAAAAACAAATGTATGTATATAAGTCTAAGAGGAAGTCCCTCTAATACCAATTGGTTTTAGAAAAGGATGGACTCTTGGGCTTATATTGCAGGACATTGTGTTTGGGCTATGCGATCTTACAAATGGCATCAAAGCTAGGCTATAGCCCGATGTGGTGAACAACGCAGTGGTGGCGCACCCCTAAGCGCACGGTGCGACATGGCACACCCCTCAGTTTGCCAACGATAATGGAGCCATGGTGCCTTATATCGAAAGTCTTCCTTCCCAATGCGTGGAAGTGCGGCGTGTCCCGATGGTGAAAGAATAGTGAAAGAAAGAGATCGGCGGTATAAGAGGCGTGTCCCGATAGTGAAATAAAAGTGAAAGAAAAGAGACCGGTGATATAATGGTGGGAGTATCGTTGAAGGGGAGGCTCGGTGATGTGGTCTTCGGTTTGAGGGGAGGATTGTTGGGGTGCAAACCTATCCCACATAGGAGGGAGACAAAAACAAATGTATGTATATAAGTCTAAGAGGAAGTCCCTCTAATACCAATTGGTTTTAGAAAAGGATGGACTCTTGGGCTTATATTGCAGGACATTGTGTTTGGGCTATGCGATCTTACACTTTCTTCATTACTAATCTCCCTAAACGAGTTGATCATAGGGGATTGTGGTTATTATGTGTACCATATGGGGAGATTGTTGACTCTTACATTGCGCACAAACATTTTAAGGTTGGTGTACAATTTGGTTTGGTGCGCTTTGCGTACAAACATACATAGGTTATTGATTATTAAATAAAGTCCTTTCTTCTAGTGATGGTCAACTACAGATAAGTGATATTTATGCCACATAATGAAACTCTTAAACTACAAGTCTACAAGTAATAATGTTATTTAATGGGACCTGCTGATCAGCTTAGATGCATTCTGAGAGTTGTATACACTTTTATAAAAATAAAAGAGAAGATACTTGTAAACAAACTCACTGCGAGCTACCTGCTATTAAATCAAGTTTGTTTGTATATTCATGAGGAAATATGAAGGTGTTTCTTTTGGTTGAATCGAATATAATTTGATCCTTAACCAAAATATTTGATACTGGTTGTAGGTATATGCTTTTAAAACAAAAAGTTGATGCCAAAGTCGCAGGTTCTAAGTCATTTTTAAGATGTTAATAAATTATAAAAAAATGAATAAGTATTTGCAGGCTCACCAACCTGGTTCAACACATGTCCTAAATATTGATCTTACACATATAAAAAGTTTATAATCCATATCATCAATTGGCTTCGAAATGAATAAACTTTCGTCTATGATTGCACTCCACATGCTTGCCTTTGTTGCGGTTATTATTTTGCTTTATTTGTCTTTCGTTTTATTAGGAGACTTTGACCTGCTTCATCGTAATGTTTAGGAATGTAAACATATTAGACTTTGATGATGCAACTAAAATGCCAAAGGTACTAATGCCAAAGGTACTTTATGCTACATTGTTCTACTTTCAACTTATTATTTACAATAATAGAAATAGAATGTACATTTTTTAATGTATACAAGTTGGTTGCAACAGCATCAGGAAAAAATAGAATGTATGTTTTTTATATCTACAACATATGTTTTTGGTGTTGCAAAGTCAATGCTATGGGGGAGCCAATGTGCTCGCTCATAGGGGGTGTTAGTGCATATTTTGTAATCTCTAGTTCCATGAACTTTAATGTTTTATTTCGATCATGTTGTAACCTGTAATATTGTTAAACGTTGATTGTCGATTTGTTACTTTATATATTTGTAAACGTTTAAATGTAATATGTAATGTTACTCGACAGCCGGCCGACTGACATAGTCAGTCGACCGACTGTCAACAACAGTCGACCGACATATGATCTGGGATATTTAAGCCAAGTTAATCTCCACTAATTTGGTTAATCACCCTGCAGATTTCACACATACAAACAGTTCCATGTCCGGTCTCATTCAATCTTCATGTCCAAATACCACAGAATATCAGTCTAGGCTTCGTGTTTATCAAGATCTAATCTTGGTTTGACTCGTACGAACCCGAAAACCCATAGATATTCGTTTAAGCTCGTTCTAGTGTTATTCCGCCTCTAGATCGTGTTAGATTGATTATAAGGTCCTCTCCCAGCGTCTACAAAGTGGTATCAGAGCTTTGGCTTGCTGAATCAATTGTTTTAAACGAGTTCTTGTTATATTTTTGGGTAAAAAAAAATTGGTTTTGGATTGAATTTTGCATACTTTTACGTTAAATTTTTGGTTTTAATTGCTTTAGAGTGTTTACATAAGTCATTCTAAGTTGTTTAAGGTGTTGGTCAGTGGTTTTAGTTCGAAAATTGAGCTTGAAATCGTTTAGAAGTCAAAAACCTGAATTTTTGGATTCTAGTTCTGAGGGAAATTACAGTCGACCGACTTAGGTGTCAATCGACCGATTTTAGTTTATTTCGACCGATTGTCATTAGTTCGACCGATTGTCTGTAAACCGACCGACTTAAACTCTAAACCGACCGATTGAATTAACATCGACCGATTGAGAAAAGTAATACCATTTAACTAAATGTAAATTGAACTTCGACCGATTAACCATTGACAGTCGACCGACTGTAGCTGTTCATCGACCGACTGTCACTCAATCGAACGACTTTGGATCAGATTCAACCTTAATTAATTTTAACCATGTCTGATCAGGCAATGGCAATTACCTCCGTCGTTCAAAATATTTTACTATCTGATAGTGAATCAGGCAGTGCCAATCGTGCTCCTAGACTTGATAATACAAATGATTACATTAGATGGAGGTCTAAGTTTATGAATTACATTAGAGGTCTTGATCCTAGAATGTGGGATTTGATACAACATGAATATAAAGAGCCTTTAGGTACTGATGGTAATAGTAAAAAGTATGAAGATTATAGCGTGACCGAAAAAGAAACATATGCCTTAGAATGTAGATGTTATGCTCAATTGACTCAGGGGTTAGATGGTGATATTTATCATCAATATCAGATGCACTTAACCCCATATTCTCTTTGGAATGCTATTAAGATAGGTGTAGAAGGAAATAAGGCGTATCGTGAAAAGAAAGCTAAAGTAATCAAAAGTGAATGGAAAAGGTTTGCTGCTCTAAGTCATGAAACGTTAGAGGAGACAATCATTCGTTATCGTCATCTTGTCTCTGAATTGGGTAACTTAGGTGTAGAAGTTACAGAACATAAAGCTATCAAACAATTAACAGATGGTTTACCACACAAGTGGGATGCGTTTATTGAACAGGTAGAAGACAGAGCTTCGTCTGCTGGTGAAACACATACCCTAGATAAATTCACATCAAAATTGATGGTAAAGGACTTGGATATGGAAACCAAGAAGAAATGCCTTGAGGGTCAGCAGAGTCCTATAATTTACAAAGCTGGTACTTCTGGATTGAGTAATGTTCATGCTCCCTTACAAACAGCGTTTGTTTCTAGTGATAGTGCTGTAAATAGATCACAACCTGCTCAAAATGTGATGTTTCAAACCCAAGTAAATAAGCCTATTAGTACAAATCAGTCCACTATTAGACAGGAGCCAAAAACTGTAGTTCTCAACACTGAGAATTTAAGAACTAGGCCCCTTGCAGTTGTAGAGGAAGATATGGCTTTAGTTGCTTTGGTAGTTAATTCTTACAATGAAATGGTTGGTGGTCAAATTGGTAATGCTCATTTAGAAGCAGAAGATTATGAGCAGATTGACGAGGATGAACTTGAAAAGATGGATATCCTCTGGGCTATGGGTAGTGTGATTAGACGAGCGAAGAAATTTCTGAAAAGGACAGGTCAATAGAGCTTAGGTGTTACTAGAGATACTAAGTTAGGCTTTGATATGTCAAAAGTGAGATGTTTCAATTGCAATGAGTTAGGACACTTCAAAAGAACATGTACCAGGCCACAGAAAACTGGTTTTCACAATCCATTTCACAATCAGTATAATAAGACAAAGGTTAATGTGCCAGTTGAAACAACGAGCAGTGATACTACCAGAAATGATAAAGCAAAAGGCTTAATTGCAACATATTCAGACGAAGGTTGTGATTGGACAGTATTTGCTGATGATGAAAATCATGCTAATGTTGTTAGAATGCCTAAGACCGTAGAAGAAACTGAAAGTGAGAAACAAGAGAGAGAAAGCTGGTTGTGTTGGTACTGCGAATGAATGCATGTGTTACATCTGCAAGATGGAAGCAAGAATTGAGCGAACTTATGCAATGATCAGATATGTTAGAAGAGGTGTTCTTAACAAGAGAGTGTATGAGAAGTTCAAATACGCAATGCACAATGACGGCGATGTATGGACTGATTACAGTAGTTCGTCTTCATCAGATGGCGAAACTATTGTGGTAGATGATGTCAAGACTTCAGTTGAGTTGAGTAATTCTGACTGTTCCAGTTCTAGTTCATAATCTGAACCTGAATCAGAGACTGAAGAAAAGGAATATGCGTTCATGGCAAACACATCAAGTGATTCTAAGGTATAAACTGAATTTCCTTTGGTATGTAACAATTGTATTGATCATAAGTTATAAATTGCTAAACTTGAATGCATAGTTTCTAAACTGAATGATATCCCCTTAGGATGTATTTATTGTCCTGAAGTAAAACAGGAACTTAGGATTGTTAAAGCAGCTTATCTTGAGGTAAAAGACCTATATGAGACTAATTTAACTCAGTTTAACAATAAAAAGGAATTCAGGGAGACAATCAAAACTCTAGAAAATCAAGTTCATGATTTAAGAGCTACAATTTCCTGTGACCAAAAGGCCATAATGATGTACTTAAATCAACTTGAATGTGCTAAGAGAGAAAAGGAAGAGTTTAAGATTAAGTATGAGTCAGAAATGGCTAGAAATGACACTTGACAATGAATGTCATATGTCATTGACTATACTGTCTACAACGAGAATGATGGTAAAAAGGGTTTAGGTTATAAAGAGTGTCCTCCTCCTCTTAGGAATGAGTACATTAATAAACCTTCTGATTCTTGCCTTAGTGAAATCCTAAGTGTTCAGCCTGTAGAGAATGAAAAATCAGACAGTACTAAGCCTGTTGTTGAAGGCTTAGTGGAGGACAATAAATCTGACTCAGAGTATGAAAAAGTTTCTGAGTTTGTAACACCAAAATCCAAACCAATCACTATCCTGAAAAATCCATTGAATGCTAGTAAGGCTAGTGAAAGCAGAGGACCCACACCTAGAAAACAAGTAAACTCTAGGAACTCTAATGGAAAGAAAATATTTCAGACAACTGTTAAGTATCCGCAGGGACTCAACCTAGATAAAGAATATGTTCTTACTCAAGCACCTGAAGAACTATTTAATAAGAGGAGCCCTAATACTAACAATGTGCCTAAATATGTACACCCTAACCTTCGACTGGGCTTGAAACATCAAGTTGAGAAGCCTATGTCATCCAAGAAACAGTCTTTGCCCAATAAGAATCTGAGTTCAAAAGCACCTACTCAAGGAACTCAAAACTGTAATAAATGTGGGAAAAAGGGTCATTGTGCTGTTAACTGTCAACAGGGTTGGAAAACACCAAACAGAAAATCTGACACTGAAACGAAAACTAAACACTATGTTTCTAGTACCAGTTCCATAGGTACTTCAAGTAATAGTTCAAAAAGTTTTTATAGACCAAAGTCAAATTTTGTTGCTAATTCATCCACAAGGGTACAGTCAAGGGTGAACACCAATTTTCAAACGAATGAAGGTCATAAGAAATCTGTTGGTAAATGTACCGTTTGGAAACCTAAAACCGAGACAAAGGTTGTTGACAAGTCCAAAGATCCATCAGGATCAAAGGGTCAATGGATGGATGTACAAGTTATTGGTGTCGATGGGAAACCCACTGCCATTCGGGCATGGGTGTCCATCTCAAACTAACTTCTTTTCTTGTTGTGCAGGTCGCCTACGATCCAAGTAGAAATACCTGGATTGTTGATAGTGGGGCGTCCCGACACATGACAGAAAACATGTCCTTACTTTCTAATGTCAAGTCAGTAAACGGAGGATCTGTTTCTTTTGCAGGAGATGAAGGAGGTTTTATTACAGCTCAGGGTGTGATTTCTAATGCTAATGTTAGTTTTGATAAAGTGAATTTTGTGAAGCAGATGTCAAATAATCTGCTGTCAGTTTGGCAAGTAGCAGATAAAAAGCATAAGGTTGCTTTTGATGATCAAAGATGCTACATTTTGAAGAAAGAATACGTAATACCGGAAGATATGATTCTTATGACAGCTCCCAGAAATAAAGATTTGTATATTTTGAATATGTCCACAGCCCATGTTAAAGCTGCAACAGGTCATCAAGTTTTCATATCCAAAGCTACAGAACAAGAATCAATATCATGGCACAAGCGTATGGGTCATTTGAGCTTGAGAAAGATGAACAATCTTGTTCATAATAATCTGGTTGAGGAAGTAAATGTTAAGAGTTTTCAAATTCCTGAAGGATGTCTTCCGTGTAAGAAAGGCAAACAGACTAAAAAGTCACATGCAACAAAGAAACATCATTCAATTGTTATTCCTCTAGAGTTGTTACATATGGATCTTTTTGGTCCGATTAATCGAACAAGCATCTCTGGAGATTCATATTGTTTGGTAGTGACTGATGAATACTCACGATACTCTTGGGTAGTGATTTTAAAGAAGAAGTCTGACACGTTTGAAAATATAAAGTTGTTGTTTTTGAAGCTGGAATCTTTGTACAAGTTAAAGGTTAGGAAGACTCGAACAGATAATGGTACTGAATTCAAGAATCAGCAGATGGAGAGTTTCTGCAATGAGAAAGGCATTCAACAACAGTTCAGTCCAGCTTATACTCCTCAATCAAATGGTGTTGCTGAAAGACGTAACAGAACGTTAATTGAAACTGCGAGAACAATGTTAGCCAACTCAAGTTTATTGGTTAACTTCTAGAGTGAAGCTGTGGCTACAGCATGTTATACAATGAACCGATTGTTAGTAGTCAAGAGGCATGGAAAGACTTGCTATGAATTGCTACATAAAAGGAAGCCTAACATTAAACATTTCGAACCCTTTGGTGCACCGTGTTCAATCATGATACGAGATACTGGAGGAAAATTTAATCCTAAGGCTGTTCCTGGTATATTTCTTGGTTATGGGAATCCAAACAAAAGAGTTTTCAACACTGTATCTAAACGTGTTGAAGAACATTTCAAAGTAGATGTTCAAAGAAATGCTGCTATTCCTGCTGGGAAAGGTTTTTCATGGCAGTTCGATTATGAAGATTTGTTTGATTCTTTTGGTCTTCTGTCTATTGCTACTGATGATGAAGTTATTGCAAAATTGCTGAATGAAATGCATACGTCTCCATCACAAATGGTTCCGCAATCACAAACGGCACCACAACCACACACAGTGCCACAACAACAAATTGTTCAAGATGATGAAGAATCCGGTGATCATCAAGCTGATACATCTTATGATGGATCTGATTCTGAAGAGGAGTCACAACCTATAGATAGTGGTGAAAGTGTTCATAATCTGCCACAAATTGTAGAAGTTCAGGAAGAACAACCAGAACCTGAAGGTGTTCGTAGATCATCACGAACAGTTGTCCTACCTCGACACTTAGATGATTTTATTGTTGATTCGAAAGGAGTTTCTGGAGCTGTAACGACCCGACCAAAACCGTTATTGACGGCGCCGTTAACTTAGGTCCCGTTGCGTGGTCGTAGTCCCTATATGAGACTCGTTTGACCAAAATTATGTCGCGTTCATTTGAAAGGTACAAGACTTGCAAGTTTAGTTTACAAAACCGTTCGACAACAAGTCTAAGTTTACAAAAGTCATAAAGTATAAATGAAATAACTTGCGACATAATATAAGTTGAAAAACACAGTTGCTATAAATAGCGTAAGTATGTAAACAAAAGTTTGAATCCAAAGGTGCTATCACTAGCGTATGTATGTATGTATCTTGACTCCAAGCAAATAATCAGAGTGTATGCATGTATGCTTGACCCCAAGCAAGTATGAGTGTACGCGGAAGCATGTATCAAATAGCCATGTATGAACCTGAGAAACATATAGAAAACTGTCAACGAAAAACGTTGGTGAAATCATAGGTGTATTAATAAAAGTTATATTTTGAACCACAAGATTTAGTATTTCCATAAATTGATCATCCAAAAGTTGCATTCCAAAAGTTGGTTCGCGAGCACCCAATTATCAAGACTTAACGTTTCCTTCCATAGAACCCCATCACAATAGTGTTAGAACATACACTGTTTCCCGAAAATATATTTCATCCGTAGACGGTAGCGAACCGTCCGTAATGAGGGTTTGTCAAACCCGTATGGCCACACAATATAAGTTCTCGCTTACACCCTGCAAGTGTAACTAATGATAATCGAATTGAGGATTTTTGTTCTAACTCGCTGTGGAATGTTTGTTTTCCTTGTACTTGTGTTCAAAGTATAAAAGCAAGTAGTACAAAATGTAACAAAGTATATGTTTCTCAGCCCACAATTTAAAGTATAAAAAGTTGTTGAAAAGGGTGGGACTATGATCTCACCTCGAGTGCACGAGTATAAAAGTACTTCAACAAGTAACGTATGCATGAAAGTTGCTTAGCCTTGACCTAAACAAGTAAGTTGTATCAATCAACTGGTTACGACACAAGGTCGGGTGAAATGTGTTCAATTAGTCCTATGGCTCGTTACGACTCGATTAAGTATAGCATGCGAATCACGTTGTCAAGTTTCATACAAGAAACAAGTATAAAAGCATGTTAGAATGATTGTATAAAAGTTTGGTTAAGTTTGACTAAAAGTCAAACTTGGTCAAAGTCAACGAAAAAGTCAACGCGTTCGGGTCGGGTCCCGAACTATTTTTCTATGCTAAATATTCATATACAAGTATATTAAAACAAGTTTCATGTGAATCGGAGGTCGGTAGCTAGTCAAACATTTCGCGTGAAATGTGACAAAGTGAGCAGAATCTGGCCAGGCGATTCTGCGCGCCGCGCGGGTATGTGGCGCGCCGCGCCACTACCTGGCCAGAGAATTCTGGTCAGTTTTTCCAAGTGTGCACGAACCAAAACCTTTTCCAACCCAATTCTTGACCCGCAAACACTTATAATGCCTATCATATATCGTCGAAAAGGTATTTTGGCGAGGAATACAACTAACCATATATCATCAATCAAAAACATCATTTACAATAACCGAAAACTCGTCAATTGATCAAGAAAGGTTTATTTTCAAAGTTTCAAGTTCGTAAAACGTATTTTATGATTCGGGAATCCAATTTACACATACGATATGCCGTTTTGAAGGTAATGAAGCATACATTACTACTAAACACTAACAATTAACACTCCATGGCATTTAAGCATCCAAAAGTTCATGTCAAGAACTATCAAACCCTAGTCAAACATCACAAAATCATTAATCGGGTTTTTGAAGTTTTCTTAATCAACCTACACATCCAAATGTGGCTAATGATACTAGTAACACAATTAAAACATGCACTTAAACAATCTAACAACATTAACTCATCCAAAATCAAGGATTAAGCAAACCCATTTCAAAAACTCAAACTAGTTACTCCAAACCACAAATCGAGCAAACAAAACATATATTCATGTTACACACGAGCCATAGACACTAACTAACACAATTTCAAGTATATAAAACGAATTTAGAGAAATTTAGTGTTTTAGAAATGTTACCCAAAATGGATGAAATTGGTACCAAATCGAAGAGGATGATGAGAGGATCACGAATATGTAATTTGTTTTGAAGTTTGCTTCCCGATCCGAATTTAGATGATGAATTATGTTTGTGTTCTTGAGAGAAAAAAAGAAAGAAAGAGAGAGAGATGGAGGGATTGAATGGTGGAAAAATGGGTTGACTAGTTGACCTAGTCAACTAGTTTGCCCATTTGGCAACTCCGGTCCCTCGAGTTTCAAAGCGGGTGCGGGATTTAACCGATCGAATATTTTTAAAACGCAAGTTAACGAGAGATGTTATAATTGAATGACGGAATTATTATGAACGTTAGTCAACGGAAACTACGAATTTAAATAACGAAAAGTATTATTTAAAAAAAAAAGACGGTGTTAAAAATAAATTTAACGAAAAAAAACGCGGGATGTTACATTATCCACACCTCAAAAGAAATTTCGTCCCGAAATTTA
This sequence comes from Rutidosis leptorrhynchoides, assembly GCF_046630445.1. Classification (NCBI taxonomy): domain Eukaryota; kingdom Viridiplantae; phylum Streptophyta; class Magnoliopsida; order Asterales; family Asteraceae; genus Rutidosis; species Rutidosis leptorrhynchoides. Next base: position 25,925,836 of record NC_092333.1, read on the forward strand.
GTTGGAAGTAGTAGTTGTTGAATCTTACTCGAGATTTTGTGTTGCCAATTCTACGAATGAGGGAGAAGTACGTTCTAGGGTATTTCAACGAATTTCGACGGTCGGGATTATATGTTGTTTTAAGGTTTGGCTTCACGATTTATGGTTTCAACCGGTCCTCCTAGGAAGTGAGGGTTATCGTCGATAGTGAGTTCATCAAAGGAGATAACAAGTTCTCGTTTCGCAAAACACGTCTTTGAGTTGATACATCGAATGTAGGATAAACGAAGACTCAAAATGGGTCGGAAAATCTAAACGGTTAGCAACGGGTCCAAAACTCCCCAAGATTTCAAAAGGATTAAAATATCACGAATTTAGCTTCCTACGTTTTCCCGAAACGGATTGCACCTTCCCAAGGTGCGACTCTTAACGTGACGCGGTTTCCCACGTGGAATTTGAAATGTTTACGTCTAAATCGGCGTAGCTCATTTGGCGACAACGAGTCGTGTTGGGTCTTTCTTGGATATGGATAAGTTTTCTCGGTCGCTCATGCATAATCCCGGTCCCGGTGAATTGATCATCGTTTACTTGGTTCGACAAAAGAGAATGACGTTTCCGGTCACATGTGGTTCCAAAAGGAGTGACGTTAAAACTCGAATGAAAATCATTGTAGTACGAGGATTCGGTTAAAGGAAAATACTTTTCTCAAGTAAATTTGAAGTTGGTAATACAAACTTGTATTATGGTTTCCAAGGTTTAAATCGCATGTTTGTTCGGTCCGTCGGGTTGTGGATGGTACGCGGTACTCATGTCTAAATGCGGTCCCGAGGCTTTTTGTAAGGTACTCCAAAATCTAGAAGTGAAACGAGGATCTCGATCCGAAACGGGGTACATTTCCCTAAGGCATATTGAACAAGTTTGCTAGGAATTGAAAACGTTAGCTAGGACAAGTGTCTCAAAAAAATTTCGCGTCGCGGAAGATTTATCGGTTTTCAAATACGTTCGTCGAGACTATTCACCCTCGAGGCGAATACTAGTATAACGTGGAGAGTCCCTCCCTCCATTGGGAGTTTAGAATAAAGATTTCCTGAACCGGAAGTACGAGTGTAAGGCGAGAGAAGTTTCCGCCTCGATGCGAGCATAACGAGTAGGTTGTAGTTAGTCAATAAGACTGTGCGAGGACGAGCTAGTATACTCGTGTGACATACGGTTGAAGTCGAATGGAATCGGTAATTCATTCGGAAGCATAAATATAATTTGACAATAATTGAAGGTGTGTCCCCGATATGGTTGTTATAAATATTCTCGGAGGTTTCGGATGTCCAAACCTGAAAAGATGAAGTCATGTACATGGCACATGGTGGTGTTTAGGTTGATCGAGTCTAACCACCATCACGCGTCACTAGAACTTTGGTATGTCTTACCGTAATATAACCACGTTGATCGAGTGTCGTTATATTACGCTAACTCATACCTCCATTCCCACATCACTCTATAGATTCAAGTTCGTGTCATCGCGAAAATCTAAAATGAACAAAATGTAACGACGTCTCAAACGTGACTCGTATTAAATCGAAATAGTTTCTACAACTCTAAAGAAGCGTTTCCCCTCGGGAAGTGTATAAATGATTGTTAACGTCAAATCGGTTCGATTCAAACAATAATGTATTTAGGTATGAAAAGAGTAACGAGTCATGATAACGAGTAGCACGCAACCGTAGTGATAAATGTTGATGACGATACTCACCTAGAGTAGTGATGGTAGTAACACCAAAAAGTAGATAGTAAGAAGCACCAGTGGGAAACCGATAGTAAGTTGAAACGGTGGCAAATAACAATCCGGGAGACAGAGTTCCCGAACAAGTGTGACTAATGAAGTCGTCGTCATCCATACGTGTATGAATCATGAATTTACGTGTGTCACCAAAAAGTGGCGGAATACGAGTTCGTATGACGAAGGTTGAGTACCATTAAAAAGTTTTCCTAAGAATGATTCAAGTATAATGCACAAGTAGTCAAGTAAGTGCTATCTATAGCAAATGTATGTCAGAATGCAATGGCTAACTATCCGGTTGTAGTCTAGACTCACTAATGCGTCCTAACGACTCTGTTAGACACACTAATGCACGTCCTAGTTCCCTACAACCAACGCTCTGATACCATCTGTAACGACCCGACCAAAACCGTTATTGACGGCGCCGTTAACTTAGGTCCCGTTGCGTGGTCGTAGTCCCTATATGAGACTCGTTTGACCAAAATTATGTCGCGTTCATTTGAAAGGTACAAGACTTGCAAGTTTAGTTTACAAAACCGTTCGACAACAAGTCTAAGTTTACAAAAGTCATAAAGTATAAATGAAATAACTTGCGACATAATATAAGTTGAAAAACACAGTTGCTATAAATAGCGTAAGTATGTAAACAAAAGTTTGAATCCAAAGGTGCTATCACTAGCGTATGTATGTATGTATCTTGACTCCAAGCAAATAATCAGAGTGTATGCATGTATGCTTGACCCCAAGCAAGTATGAGTGTACGCGGAAGCATGTATCAAATAGCCATGTATGAACCTGAGAAACATATAGAAAACTGTCAACGAAAAACGTTGGTGAAATCATAGGTGTATTAATAAAAGTTATATTTTGAACCACAAGATTTAGTATTTCCATAAATTGATCATCCAAAAGTTGCATTCCAAAAGTTGGTTCGCGAGCACCCAATTATCAAGACTTAACGTTTCCTTCCATAGAACCCCATCACAATAGTGTTAGAACATACACTGTTTCCCGAAAATATATTTCATCCGTAGACGGTAGCGAACCGTCCGTAATGAGGGTTTGTCAAACCCGTATGGCCACACAATATAAGTTCTCGCTTACACCCTGCAAGTGTAACTAATGATAATCGAATTGAGGATTTTTGTTCTAACTCGCTGTGGAATGTTTGTTTTCCTTGTACTTGTGTTCAAAGTATAAAAGCAAGTAGTACAAAATGTAACAAAGTATATGTTTCTCAGCCCACAATTTAAAGTATAAAAAGTTGTTGAAAAGGGTGGGACTATGATCTCACCTCGAGTGCACGAGTATAAAAGTACTTCAACAAGTAACGTATGCATGAAAGTTGCTTAGCCTTGACCTAAACAAGTAAGTTGTATCAATCAACTGGTTACGACACAAGGTCGGGTGAAATGTGTTCAATTAGTCCTATGGCTCGTTACGACTCGATTAAGTATAGCATGCGAATCACGTTGTCAAGTTTCATACAAGAAACAAGTATAAAAGCATGTTAGAATGATTGTATAAAAGTTTGGTTAAGTTTGACTAAAAGTCAAACTTGGTCAAAGTCAACGAAAAAGTCAACGCGTTCGGGTCGGGTCCCGAACTATTTTTCTATGCTAAATATTCATATACAAGTATATTAAAACAAGTTTCATGTGAATCGGAGGTCGGTAGCTAGTCAAACATTTCGCGTGAAATGTGACAAAGTGAGCAGAATCTGGCCAGGCGATTCTGCGCGCCGCGCCACTACCTGGCCAGAGAATTCTGGTCAGTTTTTCCAAGTGTGCACGAACCAAAACCTTTTCCAACCCAATTCTTGACCCGCAAACACTTATAATGCCTATCATATATCGTCGAAAAGGTATTTTGACGAGGAATACAACTAACCATATATCATCAATCAAAAACATCATTTACAATAACCGAAAACTCGTCAATTGATCAAGAAAGGTTTATTTTCAAAGTTTCAAGTTCGTAAAACGTATTTTATGATTCGGGAATCCAATTTACACATACGATATGCCGTTTTGAAGGTAATGAAGCATACATTACTACTAAACACTAACAATTAACACTCCATGGCATTTAAGCATCCAAAAGTTCATGTCAAGAACTATCAAACCCTAGTCAAACATCACAAAATCATTAATCGGGTTTTTGAAGTTTTCTTAATCAACCTACACATCCAAATGTGGCTAATGATACTAGTAACACAATTAAAACATGCACTTAAACAATCTAACAACATTAACTCATCCAAAATCAAGGATTAAGCAAACCCATTTCAAAAACTCAAACTAGTTACTCCAAACCACAAATCGAGCAAACAAAACATATATTCATGTTACACACGAGCCATAGACACTAACTAACACAATTTCAAGTATATAAAACGAATTTAGAGAAATTTAGTGTTTTAGAAATGTTACCCAAAATGGATGAAATTGGTACCAAATCGAAGAGGATGATGAGAGGATCACGAATATGTAATTTGTTTTGAAGTTTGCTTCCCGATCCGAATTTAGATGATGAATTATGTTTGTGTTCTTGAGAGAAAAAAAGAAAGAAAGAGAGAGAGATGGAGGGATTGAATGGTGGAAAAATGGGTTGACTAGTTGACCTAGTCAACTAGTTTGCCCATTTGGCAACTCCGGTCCCTCGAGTTTCAAAGCGGGTGCGGGATTTAACCGATCGAATATTTTTAAAACGCAAGTTAACGAGAGATGTTATAATTGAATGACGGAATTATTATGAACGTTAGTCAACGGAAACTACGAATTTAAATAACGAAAAGTATTATTTAAAAAAAAAGACGGTGTTAAAAATAAATTTAACGAAAAAAACGCGGGATGTTACAGGAGCACCATCAAATGATGCCTCAATGTCTGAAAATCAGAAAGCTTCAACTGAAAATGTTATGTAAGCTTTCTATTCTTCGCTAAATAGGTCAGGCAAACTCTTCTTACATGCATATTCATGCTTTGTGTGTCAAATTGAACCAGACTCTGTTGAGGAAGCTCTTCTATATGATGATTGGGTAAATGCTATGCAAGAAGAGCTTTTGCAATTCAAGCATTTAGGAGTATGGAAACTGGTGAATCCGCCTCATGGTTGCAAACCTTATGGGCTTCGATGGGTATGGAAGAATAAAAAAGATGAGCAAGGTATTGTAATCCGAAATAAAGCTAGACTGGTTGTGAAGGGATATCAACAGATCCCTGATATAGATTATGATGAAGTATTTGCACCAGTGGCTAGACTGGAGGCAATTCGAATATTTTTGGCATTCGCATCATTTAAAGGCTTCAAGGTCTATCAAATGGATGTCAAAAGCGCTTTTTTGTACGGGACTCTCAATGAGACCGCATTTGTTAAGCAACCACCGGGTTTTACAGATCCACACTCTCCAGAAAAGGTATATCGTCTAGAAAAAAAGCACTGTATGGGCTTCATCAAGCTCCAAGAGCATGGTATGGTACGTTGTCCAACTATATGATTGATAATGGTTTCAGAAGAGGTGTCATCGATCAGACACTTTTCATCAAAGAAAAGGGTAAGCATATTATGCTAGTACAGGTGTACGTGGATGATATTATCTTTGGATCTACAGATAAGACGATGGTGGATGATTTTGAAGAGGTAATGCAGAAACGGTTCAAGATGAGTTCAATGGGAACTATCAAATTCTTCCTTGGTATTCAGGTTGTACAAACAAATCAGGGTATCTTTTTACATCAGACGAAATATGTATCAGATATTCTGAAAAGATTCAAAATGGAAGATGAACGTCCTGCAAGGACGCCGCTATCGGTGAATCACGGGATTACACCGGATAAGGAAGGTGCTAAGGTTGATCAAACCTTATATAGGGCCATCATTGGTTCTTTGATGTATCTGACAGCGTCTCGCCCTGATATCATGTTTGCAGTTTGTTTATGTGCTCGCTATCAAGCAAATCCGAATGTACATCATTTGCTTGTGGTGAAAAAGATAATGCGTTATTTAAAGCAAACTCCGAATTTGGGCCTATGGTATCCTTGTGATAATGATTTTGTACTGACAGCTTATAGTGATTCCGACTATGGTGGATGCAAGAAAGATTTTAAGTCAACATCAGGAGGTTGTCAATTCCTTGGAAACAGACTAGTTACATGGCAGTGCAAGAAGCAGACAGCAGTGGCCTTGTCCACTTGTGAAGCTGAATACATTGCTGCAGCAAGCTGTGCATCTCAGGTTGTGTGGATACAACAGCAGCTTCGTGACTACGGTTTGAATATTTCTAACACTCCTATTTTCGTTGATAATTCTGCTACCATAGCTGTTACCAAAAATCCTGTGAATCACTCTAAGACCAAACACATAGGGATTAAATACCATTTTATTCGAGACTGTTATGAGAAAAGACTAATCGATGTTGTCCAAATTGGCACAACTACGCAAAGGGCTGATCTTTTCACAAAAGCTTTTGATAAACCACGTTTTGATTTCTTGTTAACTGAGTTAAGTGTCAAAATATTGTCAGATGTCATTCCTGACGAAGAGACCAAAGGGTAACATCATTTTATGTGTTCTGCATGTATAGCTGTATATACTGTGTGATTATATTTATCTGATTGTTTCTGTGTTTTTAAAATCCAAAAAGCCAAAAAGATTTTAGGTTTTTAGTATTTTAGGGGGAGTAATGATTTAATGATGCAACATCAGAAATTCAGAAAATTAAAAATTTAGAAAGGTTTAAATGTAAAACGAGTTTGATCTAAATGAAAAATGAGATACGGACTTAATCATAGAATGAGATGATCATAATCACAATCATGTAAATATCTTGATAAGAAATTCATGGAAAGGTTTACAGCGGTTGAGGGTAGTCACTTAATTACCACAGGTGCATACTTTAAAGAAAATTGTTGAGGAAATCAACAAAAGGTGAGGGTATCCCCTATCATGACGTATAATCTAGAAACACATGATGTAGAATATCCCCAAGCAAATTCCAAATTGCTGCACCATTGAGTCTCACGACTAATTGGGATATTCAAGCGATCAATAAGCGTTGAGAATGTTCTGATTGATTGTGCATACCGACTTCTATCAAACTTTAATTCTTGAATCGTACCTAAACTCCAAAATAGTAAGTTTATCTCAATGAGTGTGTCTTTCCTATGAACGGGTTGAAAAGTGTGGTTCTATATTACAGACAGTCCATGAATGAATGATTTAAGTTAATTGTTACACAAATGAAGAAAAGAGATCTTCATAGCAAGGAAGTCAATTCGAGAACTAAATCAAAGTCAAGACTGCAATGTGTTGTTAAAAAAAAAAAAAAAAAAAAATTTATGGCACATTACATATCAAGTTATTATATCATGAAAACAGAAGTGAAATCATGGAAGACGAAAATATCAAGGTCAAGATAATGATGAAATCGAGAAGAGAAGTCTTTGTAAGAATACTATTGAATGTGAAGATTACCAAGAAGAACTTAAATCATTCATACTTCAACAAAACCATTCTATTGGACTTATTATCATTGTCTGTGATATGGGACTGTGCCCATTAAGGCCTAGATAGCGGAAGATGTTTTCAGAGAGATATTCTGAATACTCACTCATTAAGAAAGCTACGTCTTTCATTCCGTTTCCTCCAATAACTTTAATAATAAAGAAGGAATGAGATTGATAGCAGTTGGTTACATAAAAGGTTGCACGATTGACAGAATATTCAATATACTATGAGATCCATCAGAATCATATGAATTGAAAAGTATACGTTACGATAGAAGCTAATGGCTGACAGGGATATTCCAAAACTACTATGAGAACCTTCCTGTTCAATTAGACCTAACGTATGTGTTTGTGGTAACGAAAAGCGTCAATAGACTTGTGCTCAATTGACTACCTAAAAAATCATGCGATCTCAAAATGATGACTAAGTCAGTGATTGAATCTAACATATCAATATGTTAAAGTAATTAATTAACTTGATCATCAAAATGTCTAAGAGGAAAGTCTGTAAAAGTTTAATGAAGATAGATACCATGTTAAGATCAATTTCTCACAAATTATTTGTTTTTACTTGTGAAATTTTTTGTACATATTGTTGTCTGAATGTTGATTGCTCATGTATATATTTTGATAATTTAGCTTTCTTAGGTTTATGACTTACAGAAACTGCTTCCTGTAAATAACATGTTTTATGCCATACAATCTTGGATCTTTCTTAACCTTGATCATTGACTTTCTGACTTGAATTGTTCTTCATTTGCACTTCTTATTGTGATAAGTTTAAAATCATAAAAACTACAAAAAGATTTTTCAGTGTGTTGATATTTATTTTGAAAAATACAAAAAAAACATTTTATTTGTTTGCTTGTGTGAATATGTGTATATTTCCATGATGTTACAAATTGTGTCTCGACGTCAAAAAGAAACGAACTGCACATCTCAAATTTTAAACTTGTTAAAGTCTTCAAAATGAAAATATTTTGCGTGTAAAATCAGCCGGTGGATGTAAATAGAGGGAGTTATCGGGGTTTCTAAAATGAAAAATAATTTTTTTTTAAAAAGGGAGACAGTCGACCGATTTGGACAATAAGTCGGTCGACGTTGAACAAGAATCGACCGATTTACTGGCATGTCACATATGTCAGATGTTTGTCACGTATGTCGGTCATTTGTCACGTATGTCGATCGTTTGTCACATATGTCGGCCGACATAATCTCATAGTCGACCGATTGTCGAGCTGGGTATAAAAAGGCCTCATACGGCCGAAGTTCTTTATTTCGTGCGATTGTGTTGTTTTACCAAAAATTCGAACTTTGCAAGGAGGAGTTTTTGATCGTGTTTTTCTTATACAACTTTGAATTGTGATTCCAGCGCCATTAACCATTCGAGGTAATTCTTTTTAAATCGAAAGTTATTGAAGTTTCTTGTTTATTTTTCATTTTCGATTCAATTTGTGTGGTTTAGGACCTGTTAATGTTAATTGTTGAATAAATCATGTGAATCGGCCTCCTCTGTACAATTATTAGTCGTTGATTGAAACAAAACACCATAAAATCGATGTATTTGAGTTTGGATCTGAGTTTTGGTTCGTTCAACAGTCGGCCGATTGACTTCCTAAGTCGACCGATTTACCGTATGTCGGGCGACTTTCTAAGTCGATCGATTTATATATATGTCAGTCGACTGTCCTTGAAAATCGACCGACTTATATTGTATGTATACCGACTGTTACATCTTGTAATTTTTCTTATGTTTTTTTTCGATTTAACGCTTTTCGATTATTGTATATATGTTTGCATAGCAGAATCAATGGCTCAACAGGGTAGTCCAGTGAACGAAGACGTACATGAGGAAGAGGTGATTCTGTCCAAGAATCTTTCGGGCTTGACGGCAAGCGAAAATGCCAATCTAGAGGCATGTCTAAACGAGGAAGGACCTAAAGCAAAGGAAGGCTTCGTTGATATTATCAAGTTCTTGAAAAGGTCCAGGATTCATACTGCAATCACTCTAGAATGCAAGGCATACTACTCGCACCAACGAGAATTCTGGAACAATGCTTCTATTGTCACTGAACAAGGAAAGAAGGTGATACGAAGCAGCGTTGGTGGTACAATTGTGAAGATCTCGGCTCAGACAGTTCGTGAAGACTTAGGCTTTCCCGATAATGATTCTATGCCAGTCACACTGAATAGAACTAAGATATGAAGGTGTTTAGTAAGATGTGGATACTCTGGTGATCCGATGAAAGGTGCTGTTAAGAGAACTCAATTCTGTCATCAATACAAATATTTAACTTTGGTGTTGTTGAGATGCATGAGTCCAATGGTAGGCGGTTTTGATGAGTTGAACGAGACTTATAGTTCGATGTTTTCAGCACTAGTTCTTCATGCGGACTTCAATTTCTCCGAAGTGATTTTCAGAAGTATGTTGGTGAACGTGAAAAAGAAAAGCCACTTAATATTTCCTAGGTTCTTGCAGGTGATGATTGAAAAACAAGTGCAAGGATTGAATAAGGTTTGGGAGGATGAGATTAAACTGAATCATCTGAACGACTTGACTTTCAATCGAGTCAAGCAAAAGAGAGGTCCCGATGAACCATTCAAGAGACTGGTTGGCCACCTCGCAAATGAAAACTATGTATGTCCATCAGGTGCTGCCTGTCGTCATGAGAACAGTACGTCTGGTAATGAAGATGATATCGTCGCAGTTGGTGAAGACGATCAAGAGGTTAATCAGCCACCGCCAGTTGCTTCATCTGAACAGATACTGGTTGATGAAGATGATGAAGGAGATGACTTTGACCCGGATCAATTCGAGCTGAGAAAGCGAAAACAAGCTGAGGGTCCTTCAGTTACGACAAAGCCGAAGCAGAGGTGAATAAGGTTCATTAAAAAGGCAAAAAAAACTGAGTCATCTTCAGCTGCTGAACAGCGACAATCACAACAATCACAACAACAACGATAATCTTTAGCTGCTGCTACTCAAGAAACACGTGCTAAAACTGATACAGGAGTTCATGCTGCTGCATCCACTACTGTTATTACACAAGATACTGCGGTTACTATTTTAAGCGAGAAGGTTGTAAATATGGCTTCTGAATTTGAAAAGTTTAAAGAAAAAGCTGATGAACGAGAAAGAAGAAAGGATGCTGAGATTGCCAAACTGACCAAGCAGGTTGAAGATCAATAGGTTGAAATGAAGAAGTTACAAACTAAGGTTGATGCTCAGAATTTGCTGATTGTAAAGGCCGAGTCTGCAGCGAACAAGGCACTGTCGAAGGTGCTTGAGTGGGAAAATAATTTCGATATTGAGGCTGTTGATCTCGAAGAGGATATAGACTTTGGTAATTTTAACGATCAAGTCGAGGATGAGCTAGGTTTGGATCTTGCTAAAGGCACAAGCGAGAACCCACTGTCAGTAATTCCTCTAAATATTGATTATTCTTTACGTGATTTTTTGGCAAAGCAGGATCGTCTGAATCACTCAGTTGTATTTGATGATTTAGAAAAAGGGGAGATCCCGCCGGATCTAAGCGCTGAGGAGCAGGCCGAGCTAGTGCGTCAAGAGCAACAAGCAAGTACTTCAGCTGACGCGACTGCTAGCTCATCTTTTGAGAATCGTTACGATTCTAGTGATGATTTTGAGGAAATTGTCGTAAAAAATGAAAACGACAACGATTTTGATGAAGTAATTATTGAAGATGAACCAATAGGTGATTTTCCGGAGTACGAATGTAATAACGATAAAGATCTACCTACGTTTCAAGATTACTTCAAAATGAATGAAGAGCTTCTAAACCGTAAATGCGAAGAGAAAGAAAAGACCGAAGATTTGCCTCCAGGGTTTTTACCGGTCAAAATAAATGAAGAAACGGTAGAAGTTCTAGAAGCTGAATGGAAGATCCTGTTGAGGATCAGAAAATATTGTGAGAAGCCAACGCCGGAACCTGAATGGCTGAATTACATTAATAGGCCGGCGAATCTTTTGGCTAAAGGAAAAATCATTGCTTGGGCCTACATCAAAGAGTTTAATATATACGCAATAAAGAAGGAGTACGGAGTGGACTACATCAAACATGGATTCGAGTTCACGACTTTACCGTATTTTGAATTTATGCAGGTGGCTAGGCTCAAGATGTTATATCGGGATTATGACGGAATTCCTAACATTGTTTGCAAGAAGATAAGACGATCGTACTTGTCAAAGAACTTTGAGGGATTCAGCCCTCAATTTCCCACGATCACTTATCGAACAAACCAGAAAACGGGCGAACGAAGAAAGATTGTTAGATACAAGCCGGTAAAATATATGAGAAATGTTCCAGTGATGAAAATGCCGCAGAACTTTAGCCCACGTTTTCGCTGGTGGTACTACGATGAACGCTCAGAGGAAGCAGTCATCGTTTTGGACAAATTGAAGGAAGATGAGAACGACTCGATACGGGTTTTAGATCTCGTTTGGTTGAGAAATTGCTGTGAAGCTGACATCTTCACATTGTACTACAATCGGATGTTGTACAGGCCAGAAAATAGAGTTCAAGCACAACAGTACATTCGTGTTGCAAAGGTTTGCTATTTGAACAATATGGTTACAGATCCGTACAGAGATTGAAGCAGATCGAAGACTTATGAGGAACTAGGTCTTAGGGGGAGTTTGTTAGTGCATATTTTGTAATCCCTAGTTCCATGAACTTTAATGTTTTATTTCGATCATGTTGTAACCTGTAATATTGTTAAACGTTGATTGTCGATTTGTTACTTTATATATTTGTAATCGTTTAAATGTAATATGTAATGTTACTCGACAGTCGGCCGACTGACATAGTCAGTCGACCGACTGTCAACAACAGTCGACCGACATATGATCTGGGATATTTAAGCCAAGTTAATCTCCACTAATTTGGTTAATCACCCTGCAGATTTCACACATACAAACAGTTCCATGTCCGGTCTCATTCAATCTTCATGTCCAAATGCCACAGAATGTCAGTCTAGGCTTCGTGTTTATCAAGATCTAATCTTGGTTTGACTCGTACGAACCCGAAAACCCATAGATATTTGTTTAAGCTCGTTCTAGTGTTATTCCGCCTCTAGATCGTGTTAGATTGATTCTAAGGTCCTCTCCCAGCGTCTACAAAGTGGATTGATTCTAAGGTCCTCTCCCAGCGTCTACAGGGAGTTTCCTTGCTTACCCAAAAAAAGTCAATGCTATGGCATGAAATGTGTTACAGGTTTGCCTGTAGTAAAACAAATATAGTAATAGTACAGTGTAAATTTTACTAAATAAATAACTAGTTGCACAAAATTGTTGCTTTAATGATATTAATTTTTAAGAATCCTCTTTTTTATTTTTTGTTTTCAAGTGCACTTAGAGGCCGAAATGAAAGGCATCAATCAAAGAAAAGATGGCCATCCAATTTCTCCTGTAGAGCTCTAACAAGAACCAACTACCAAAGTTGCATGTCTTTGCAGCTATCAACTTCTTTCTTTGTATAATCAATCTAATTCATAACTTAAGCATAATATGATGTTTTTTATATTATGTTGACTGCAGCGTGTGTGTTAGCTGTTTCATTAGAATAGTTTTACAAGCTAATTTTAATTTACTTTTGAACATTACAATCTCGAAGAATTTAGTTATAATTTGGTTATAAATTCAGAGTGAGAGATTTGCAATCTCGAAGAATTTAGTTTTAGTATCGTAAAATTGCAGAGAGAGTATGCACGTTCTTACACATATTGTTCTTAATACCAATACTAATACCAATATCAAAATCAATATGAAAGTACTATCAAAATCATTTTGTTCTCAGTCTAGTTAATACCTTTAATAAAACTATGTTGGTGGTTGTATATGAATTAAAAGTACTTTCTCACAACTTGAAGTTAAGAAAGTAATAATGTGAAAAATAATCCCTACATTGCTTTATAAAGAAAAGGTCATATCATATAATACACCTTTTTGTGATCGTATTAACTATTAAAGATGCTAATTTTACATAATTCACACATTTTGAGCACACAACTTTTCAAGTCAAATCGGAAAAATACACGAGCCTCCATTTGAAGATAAAATGTCCGTTACTTGAAAACTCATTCGCCTCTTGTATGACCCGTTACTTGACTGCTCATTGGCCTCTTGTTTAATATTGCTATGTAGTTGAACCTAAAACCACATTTATATCAGAAAATAATTTAATATAAGAAAATATGAATAATCATCGGACATCTTACTATTCGTGACTGACTTATTGCGACTATTTCATCTCGTAATGTTTTTCCAGCTTCATCACTCTTGTTTTTGCATCAAAAGGTTTGACTGTTTTGTTTCTTTCTAAGCTCCTGAATCTGAAACAAAAAAATTTTTCATTGCTCTTAAGTTGAGCCACCCCGTTTGGACCTATTTGACCCATTACCCGTTTCGACCTGTTACCCAAACCGACCCAACCAGACCCGTTTAAATCTTTTGCCCATTTGACCCATGACCCATTTCAACTCAAAACCGTTTTGACCCGTTACCCAAACCGACCCAACCTGGCCCGTTTGCGAGGTATACTGTTAACTTAATAACAAGAAACTCATTACAGTTAGCAAAATAAGTGGGTTGGGTAACGGGTGCGGAATGGATAATATTCCAAGGGAAGGGAATCCTGAAATTTGAATAGATCTTGCTGATACATGATCTTTCTTCTATAGTAGTCAAAAAATTGCAATACGAACGCATAGTTTATCTAAAAAAAGGTAGTCAGTTACAAGCCCGGGTTCGAAGACTATATGAACTTCTAATACATAACTATCTGAAACTGAACTGGTTTCACACAATGAGGTTTATAACCATTTGGTATCAGAAAAAAGGTATCAGTTGCATCTCAAAACTACTGATTACAACAGGTGGCCATTTCGACCCACTAACTTATAAATGGGCTGATTCAAGGTTATAATAATCACAGATACTTAAAACAAAACTAATCTTAAAAGTGACAAGTTGAAAGTCATCCAACTAAGTATACAGATTATCATAAAAAAATCAAACTGTCACATATACTAATTGACTGGCTAAACATTTTATTACAAAAACATTTGTTGGGAAATTACGGTCTCACTAATTCCCACCACCCAGCCCAACAATAATAGTAAAGAAATAAGAACAATACACAACACAAGATTTAACGTGAAAACTCCAAAACAGGAGAAAAACCACCGGCCCCCAAAGAGAGAAATACACTATATCACAAATTGTTACAATGATATAGACGACTCTCTTAAGCCAACTACACTCTCCAAAATATTTAACTAATACAACTCTCAAACAAGAGTAAGAAAGATAGAAATAATCAAATACTTAAAGTGTATTGATTGGTGCGATTTGAAATGAAGACTTAGCCCCTCTTATATAACCAAGTCACTCACCCCTCACATCTTCCTATCCCACCTATGTGGGATACACATATCTTCTACTAGCCAAAATAAACCAACAAATCTCCACCTTTTGGATAGAAGAAGATAACCATACTTCCACATTGCGAAGATAACCGACGTAGATGCTTCCTCGACGACAACTTCAAGATCCTCATCTTCATGCCGTTGACATTATCTCTAACCCAAGAAATAAAATTTGCATCTTCATCAAACATCGTCAATACCCGACAATCATTGTCATCACAGACAATCATAACTCTTAACAGAATTATCATACTCCACCATTAAGAGTATAGCACTTAGAATATCACATTCCAAGCATTTCACCTCGGCACATGTTGTTGAACAACCAGCTGAAACTTTATGGTGCAACTTCCCTGTTTGGCTTTCCCGAAAGTCCCATCAGCTACAACATCAGTTTCCACCACACAACCTGCATAAATGCCAAACCAATGCCCATGTGTAATTGTGGAACCGCTAACAAACATCCCTTTCCATGGTGGCGCGGACACACCATGAGGATGACGTGACTTCAGAGGAATTCGTCACTCTCCGTAACAACGGAGACAATGTTAGCGTCTTTGGAGCCATTTGCCGGATTAGCTCCACCCGGACAATTAACCCTTACATGCCCAGTCTTCCCGCACCTCCAGCATACCAGATTCTTCCCAGAGTTTCTCTTTCGCCTATCCGAACACAACACTATCGTATCTCCTGATGACGAGACCCCGTTACCTTCCAGTCTTTTCTCCTCGGATAGGAGCTTGCTAGTAACGTCTTCAAACTTCAGAGTTTCTTTCCCATACATCAAAATAGGTTTCATGTGTTCATAAGACGATGACAAAGATAATATCAACCTCAAAGCTTTATCTTCATCATCCACTTTAACTCCAATAGCTTCAAGTTCTGAAACAATACCATTAAGAATACTTAGATGATCTGAAATCTTTGAACCCCCATCCATACGCAGAGTATGAAATTGTTCTTTAAGACACAACCGATTTGAGATGCCCTTGTCCTGGTACAACTGCTCTAGTTTAACCCAAAGCTCATTTGCCGTTGATAACCCGTGCACATTTGCAAGCACGTTCTTTGCAAGACACAAACGAATCGCACTTGCCGCCCTCAAATCCATATCATCCCATTCTTCTTCATCGAACTTCTTGCTAGAATCACTGCCGGGAACAAGGGTGGGTTTACCCTTCAAAGCCTTGTGTAAACCAGACTGAATCAACACATCCTTGACTTGAACCTGCCATAAGCCAAAATTGATCCTCCCATCAAATTTCTCAACATCAAACCTCATTGGACTGAACTTCGACATCGTATCCGTATCCTATAAACAACACTTTCTCTGATTTTGCTCACGTTTCGAATAGCCAAAAGATGTAGCAGGTAGCCAGGACCCTTTAAATCGGAAATCCACAACTAGGCCACTAACAAATCCAACTATTACTACGAATCAGAAAAAATATTGTCTAACCAGATACCCTATACGATCAATAGAACTCATTTCTGATGTGGACGATCCACTCCCGTGGCAACCACAGAGCATACTCCGACTCCTATAACCGAGACCCCCGTCAAACCTGACGCTCTGATACCAGTTGTTGGGAAATTACAGTCTCACTAATTCCCACCACCCAGCCCAACAATAATAGTAAAGAAATAAGAACAATACACAACACAAGATTTAACGTGGAAACTCCAAAACAGGAGAAAAACCACCGGCCCCCAAAGAGAGAAATACACTATATCACAAATTGTTACAATGATATAGACGACTCTCTTAAGCCAACTACACTCTCCAAAATATTTAACTAATACAACTCTTAAACAAGAGTAAGAAAGATAGAAATAATCAAATACTTAAAGTGTATTGATTGGTGCAATTTAGAATGAAGACTTAGCTCCTCTTATATAACCAAGTCACTCACCCCTCACATCTTCCTCCCACCTATGTGGGATACACATATCTTCTACTAGCCAAAATAAACCAACAACATTAACTACCAAGAAAAGATGTTTGAGGTCAACTCAACTCCACCCTGTCGTCTGTGCCAAAATTTTTGACCAAACCTCTATAAACTATTCGTCAGCTAACCCCACACAAGTAACCCTTAATTGAAGTTTTAAGAATTTATTACTTTTATTTAACAACTTGATTGTTTTATTGTTGCAGAAAACATGCGGGATAAACAAAGTGCAGCGACTGATGCTAAAACATATACACTAGTCTTGGATAGTTATTACGTAAACGTACGTACTTCATACTTATTTTTCTCTCTTCTTCTTTCAGTTAATAAATACCAGTTTTTATTTAAGAAAACGGTGAGTATTCTTTCTTTCTTTCTTTCTACCAGTTTTTATTATGTTTCCAATTTTATTAATTCTACTTACTTTTTTGATTATGGTGGCGTTTTAATTGCAGTGCATGTTTGTATCATAATGACCGTAAACATCCTCTTACTGATGCTGATCTATAAGATATTTCTGGATGAAGTTGACGATGGGGTATGCATGACTCTTGGACAAGAGCAAGTAAACCAAGTTGGTTCTGGTATTTTACTTATCATCATGACGATTAAGTTCCATCGATGCGTTTACTTTTTTTTCTTTTTTTTGCTTCCTATACTGTTGTGGTATTTGGTGAAATTAACATTGCACCTCGCCTTCTCAACTTACAACGACAGATTTTGTAATTTGTTTTATAATTGCAAATATTTTAGTTAGAATATTATTATCCTAAGTCAGTCTTCCCTACATCAATGTATATCTTGTTTGCACATTCTACGAATTAGCTGGAACAATGAACTGAATATTTGATTGTAATTGTTACCAAAGAGAACTCATGGGATCAAAATGCATTGAAGGAGTTTTATTGTTGCAGAAAACATAAGGAGTACATATTTAACATTCTTGTTCTTTGTGTAATGGACAGTTCGGTTCCACATTCTGACCTGCCCATTTGACTTCGACCCATTCTTAAGCTTTCATAAACAAATGATCCCGCAGGTCCAACTTTAGGACTTTTATCTGAATCAACCGTGTTCTTGATTGGTCGAATTGACTAAAGTCAGCGAAGTGGTCTTCCGTCAATTCCTCGAATCTTGAATGGGCAGCAATGAACAATGGATTACTCATCTTTTTTTATTTTAAACATTTGTTACATTTTAGATTTGATCACATATAATGCTAAGACTATTGAGACAGAAATGGCAACATCATCCCGTTTGAAAGCAAAAGTGGGCAATTCTGGATTTGCTCATGTGACGATCGCTCCAAATCCATATGGACGAACACGTCATTCATCGATTTCATTGCGAGGTATTTGACCTCTATATGATACGTTTTGTAAACATTGCATTCTTTTGAAAAGGCACACCATAAATGAATATTTAAATCAAAGGTTTTCGACATCTGATGATTTCTACATATAAACAATCACCGTAAATAATAGTTTACAATAGTACTTCCGTTGACAATGCAGTTAAAATAAGATACATGGTGATGATTTGGTGAATGCAACGTTTCCTTGAAAAATATGACATGTAAGACTCCATGCACATAGTTTATCTAACATATAAGCAAACAGCGGAAGACTTCTAGGGAACCTGAGAATAAACATGCTAACAAGTGTCAACACAAAGGTTGGTGAGTTCATAGTTTTAATATTTTGCATAATCTGTACATAAAGGTAGATCACAAGATTTCAGTTGTTTCATCCAGAAACGTTTATCAAAATATTCTACAAAATTGAGCACCCTGGTAACTAAACTTAACGTATATATAATTTATACCCTTTGTATAATCATCTTAATAATACACGCAAACCAACGTGTACGCTTCTCAAATAGCATACGTCCGTTAAAAGGCTAGTGCTCTAGCTCGGACGGGGATATCAAGCCCTATGGATCCATATACTACTACTCGCGCCCACCAGTTCTTATAACCGGCAGTTACTAGTTACCAAAGCTAAGGGATTTTCGGTTCAAACTCAGTGTAGAATTTAGTATGTACTTGTATCCATTGCGTTTAAAATAAAGTGCATGTATTCTCAGCCCAAAAATATAGATTGCAAAAGCAATTGAAAAGGGAGCAAATGAAACTCACCTTAGAAGCATATAAAGTCGTTCACCAAAATGTGACTGAAACTCGGATTACCAAATAACCGTAGATCTCAACCTAGAGAACAAATGTTGGTAAATAAATGTCTATTAAGCTAGGTCAGGTCATAGTGTATCACAATCCTAATGCTCGAGATCGACATACAAAAATTATCCAAAGTTGTTTCAAAAAGTCAATTTTGACAATAGTTCAACAAAACGAGACGTGCCTTATATAAGAATTCATTTACTCGGTTGGTAATATTCAAAAATCCAATTTATCAATCTTACAAACAAGTTGTTTAAATATTAATTGTAGATTCAAAAGCAATTCCAATTAACGTCAATCATAATTCAGTTGACCATATCTTTTAATCCGTTCATCGAAACTATTCGATATCTAAATGAAAAGTTATTGATTTTTCGCCAGCTTTCCAAAAATATGCATATCATATACCCTTTTCCAGTAATATATGTATTTAATTCGTGATTCATTATAAACTGTTTAACGACAAAATTTAGCGTACAAGCATGCATAATTATATATACTCGAGCACTAGACATGGATACATAATTAACATATAAAAGATAAAATATGAGTGCTTACGTATCAATATTGAGATTCAATATTGTAGGAAAGTACGTAGACGCAACAGAGATGATAAACACTAGATTTGATTCACAAATATACCCTCGAACATTACTCATAACCTCCTTGGCAATAACCCATAATTTCCTTAGCTCTATCCCGCTCAAAAACCCATTTTGAAGGTGACACGCTCATAACCTCGTCGTAGTATTTTAGGTATATATACTACTAATAATAATATTATAATAATAATAATAATAATAATAATAATAATAATAATAATAATAATAATAATAATAATAATAATAATAATAATAATAATAATAATAATACGGAGGAATGAATCGAGCTTTTATAGTATGTGGCCTGCTACAGTACCTCATGCGATCGCATGAGTTTTCAGTGTTTTTGCCATGCGATCGCATGGCCGCCTTATCCGTTTTGTTTGCTAGTTCGTCGACATCAAATAGTGCACTGTAGCAAATAGTGTTTACTGTAGCAAATAGTGTTCCACTGTAGTAAATAGTGTTTTCACTGTAGCACTGTAGCAAAGTACGGTTTCACTGTATCAAATAGTGTTTTTACTGTAGCAAATAGTGTTTTACTGTAGCAAAGTCATTTTTACTGTAGTAAATAGTGTTTTACTGTAGGAAAGTCATTTTTACTTGTACATATATATATATATATATATATATATATATATATATATATATATATATATATATATATATATATATATATATATATATATATATATATATATACATACATACATATAATTGTTCATGAATCGTCGAGAGCAGTCAAATGTAATGAAACAGTTTTAAAATTTTGAGATTCAACTTCATAGACTTTGCTTATCGTGTCGAAAACGTTAAATCATTTAAAGATAAAGTTTAAATTTGGTCAAAAATTTTCGGGTTGTCACAGCTCACATGAATTCGATCATTATTTTATGAAAACTTTAATGTAATATACGAATCATCATTCTATTATGAATTGCAACGTCATTTGGGATGCCTATTATTATGAACAGTAGATAAATTGTGACACCATTTGGGGCGCGTATTTGGTATACATATACATAGTAATAGAAATATGGTGCTAGACTTGATGAGTTGAGTTGGCAAAGTGGGCAGAGTGTATAATGGGTCAAAAAAATCCTATATTTTTGTGGCTGCTTTTTACTTGTTTGATCACCTGTTACCTTTGAAGCTACTGATAGCAGGATGAATAGCCGTTCTAAAATTCCTTTGTTCATGATTTTTAACGATGAATCATTAACACCAACAATGAGAAGATCAAAAATTGACACACAACTAGTTTACAAACGAATTAATACAAAACAGCACAGACCCTCAAAAACAAAAAACCAAAAACTTTACTCTGCATCCTAACCAAGAACTAATGCGACACATTGATCTCTCGGATTCAAGCTACCAACAAGAAAACTCTACGGATCAAAATGCTGCCGGAAAAATTGAACTTCATACACTGAAACTTGATATTCAGGCCACCTCAAGAACCGCTAATGTACCTTACTTCTGCCATTTCCTCTCTTCTGTTTAATAATAAGCACACAAAGATGAGCCATTTTTCATCACAGACTAATAAAAATTGCAGAATTAAACCTAAACACAAAAAGTTTATATTTTGGAGATAAAAAATAGTTAAAGATGCAGTTTTACTCTTATACTCTTCTAAGTGTAATTAATAACTCATCTAACAAATTATTACCTTGATTATCATCATTTCCCTTTGAGGTCTGATGTGGTTGAGGTGAGGACCATTTCGTACGTGACAAATCATGCCTGCCAGCTACAGCACCAGGCGACAAGTGTCGCTTTTTCGAGTTAGCTGCTTTCTTACCATGTACATCTGGACTCGAACTCGATACTTCATCTACTACCTCCAATTCGTTGGTTCCACTATTCAAATGTTTATTACTTCCATCAGGAACAAAATCAGTATTCTGCTCGTTAATCACGTTGTCAACTTGGCTTCTGTTATCAAACATCTTGTCTTGATGATAAAACGGAACCTGTGCACCTACCGTTTGAAAAGCTGGTGAATTATAATTTGGAACCTGATGACTTGGTGGACGCATAAATTTACTCGGGCCCGTTTGAAATGCCAGTGAATTATAAAACGTACCCTGCTGACTTGGTGCAGGCAAATAGTCACTCGGGCCAGTTTGTAAAGCCGGTGAACTATGAAGTGGAGTCTGATGACTTGGTGCATGCAGACATTCACTCAGGCCCGTTTGAAAAGCTGGTAAATTATAATTTGGAACCTGATGACTTGGTGGACGCATAAATTCACTCGGGCCCGTTTGAAATGCCGGTGAATTATAAGACGTACCCTGCTGACTTGGGTTAGGCAAATAGTCACTCGGGCCAGTTTGTAAAGCCGGTGAACTATAAAGTGGAGTCTGATGACTTGGTGCACGCAGAAATTCACCCTGGCCCATTTGTAAAGCCGGTGAACTATAAATCGGAGTCTGGTGACTTGGTGCATCCATAAATTCATCCGGGCCGGTTTGAAAAGCCGGTGAATCATAAGACGTACCCTGATGACTTGGTGAACGCAGAAAATCGCTCAGGCCTGTTTGAAATGCCGGTGAGTTATAAGACATACCCTGATGACTTGGTGCACACAGAAATTCGCTCGGGCCCGTTTGAAAAGCCGGTGAATTATATATTGGAACCTGATGACTTGGTTCACGCAGAAATTCACTCGGGCCCGTTTGAAATGCGGGAGGATTATAAGACGTACCCTGATGACTTGGTGTACGCAAAAAATCGCTTGGGCCGGTTTGAAAAGTCGGTGAATTATACCGAAACTGATGACTTGGTGCACGCAAAAATTCGCCCGGGCCTGTTTGAAAAGTTGGTGAATTATACGGAAACTGATGACTTGGTGCATGCAGAAATTCACTCGGGCCCGTTTGAAATGCCGCTGAATTATAATTCGGAAGCTGATGACTTGGTGCACGCCGAAAGTCACTCGGGCCTGTTTGAAATGCCGGTGAATTATATAACGGAACTTGATGACTTGGTGCACGTAGAAATTCATTCTGGCCCATTCGAAAAGCTGGTGAATAATTCGGGATAAATTGAGGATTATAGCCCATCCCAACACCAAGATTAACACCAGCGCCATTATTATTATGATCAAGAAAACAGTTAGGATTCTGTTGAGGATTATTATCATATAGTATACTACTACTAGTACTACCATGATCTTGGGTTAAAGCGGATGTACTTGATTCTTTATCTTTCATAACTTTCCCTCCACTGTTTCTAAAATTTTGATTTCGATTAGGTTGTGTACTAGTTTCTTGATCATGTTGCGGCGGTATAAAACCGGTTACTTTTTGTACCAATTCCTTGAAATTATCCGGAGTTGCGCGGATTACTAATGGTGGACGTTCATGAACGATGACTGGACGTGGTGGTATTTGTGGATGCCTCCGTCGTTGTTGTTGTTGCTGCGGTGGTTGTGGTTGTGGTTGTGGTTGTTGTTGCTGTGGTGGTTGATGTTGTTGCTGTGGTGGTTGTGGATGATGCTGCGGTGGTGGTGGTGGTTGTTGAGGTTGATTGGTGGTTAGGGTGTCGGAGGAGGTGGATGAACCGGTGGACGGAGACGGAGGTGGGCGGTAGATGGTGGTGGTGTTTCTCTGCGGTTCTTGTTTTGCATGGTCATGGGTAGAGCCCATTATGAAAAGAAGAAAAAACATCAAGAAATTTATGAGTTCTGAAATGTGAGATTAATGGGTGATCGAATTTGTATGGAGAAGAAGGTAGTATTACTATGTGGTTTCTTTATAATAATGAAATGTAAAATGTAATTAGCTGTTTAATACAGAGTAGTTTACTTGGGTAGGATGACCGTTAATTAGGCATTAGAAAAAATAATTTTTCCCTCCAAAAACACTGTTATAGCTAATTAAAATATTAATGTATCGTCCAACTCACAATACATTTGTTTTACCCATTTTACAAATAGTCGGATCGGATCCTAGTTATGTTTTCGGGTTTGTGTGTTCTCATGCCATCATTAACTGAATCAACAGAATCGGTTACAAAACTTCGGTAACGACATCACCAATGGCGGCTCCATAATCAATCTAAATCTTATAATCAACTCCTGTATTTCTTGTATAATTAATTAATCGAAATTATATTTAGCTTCAATTACGTAGGAATCGCAAAATACGGGAGCATCAATATCAAAGTGATATACGATCTATAAGCTTCTTGTAATACATCAAAGGCGTCACATATTAATAACTTAATATTAGTTATTTGAAATGAAAAGAATACGCACTAGACTTTGCTACAATCTCGTCATGTTTTTATGAGCCAACAGTTAGCTAGTATCTAGATGTAGTTTTTACTTATAATCTACGCATTTCAATCGTGGGTCACACCCACAACCTGTTCGATGAAATGCCCAACTGAAATCGTAAAACTGCTGTGAGTTTGTATTGCCTGCGCAACAACCAATCATATTTCAATAAAATCATATATATTCTGATTTTACATAGGTTATGGATGGGAGACACTGCGATTTAGATGGAAACGCTGATGTTGTTGAGTTCTGTCCTCACAATTCGTTCCACTACGTCTTAGCTGCTTCGACTTACACCCTGCAAGAGGATGATCAACCATGTTGATCAGGAAGCATATCTCTTTTTTATGTCGATATGGGACGAGTTGCATTGTTTCATAGGTTGAAGACGGCTGGCATCTTTTATATGAAATGGAACCCAGTGGGAGATAATGTTACAAGTCCGTTGGTTGAGGGTTCATCATTTACAAGACTTTATTCATGGTACGTTAAGTTAACTAGGGTAGATGGTAGTAAAAAGTACCCAACTTACCAAGTTGTACTCAGCGTCTGTTAATCAATCTAAGGTTTTAATGTTTTTTACCAAATGTCGACATAAATTTGATTTTTGGACAGTTGTGGGATTACATGCTTTGGCTTTACCATCAAAACACGTTTTATTTTACAGTTTTAAGCATCACGACAACCAAAAAAGGTCATTTCTGTTGGTTTTATTTTTTGATAGAAAAAATTGATATGTTTACTTTGTGAAGGATGTTATCCCACATAGATGGGAGGAGAAAGTTGGAGGTAGGTGACTTGGTTATAAAAGGAGGGCTAAGTCTTCATTTCAATTTGCACCAATCAATACACTTTAAGTATTTGATTATTTCTTTCTTTCTTACCCTTGTTTGAGAGTTGTATTAGTTAAATATTTTGGAGAATGTAGTTGGCTTAAGAGAGTCTTCTATATCATTGTAACAATTTGTGATATAGTGTATTTCTCTCTTTGAGGCCGGTGGTTTTTCTCCTGTTTTGGAGTTTCCACGTTAAATCTTGTGTTGTGTATTGTTCTTATTTCTTTACTATTATTGTTGAGCTGGGTGGTGGAAATTAGTGAGACCGTAATTTCCCAACAACTGGTATCAGAGCGTCAGGTTTGACAGGGGTCTCGGTTATAGGAGTCGGAGTATGCTCTGTGGTTGCCACGGGAGTGGATCGTCCACATCAGAAACGAGTTCTATTGATCGTATAGGGTATCTGGTTAGACAATATTTTTTCTGATTCGTAGTAATAGTTGGATTTGTTAGTGGCGAGTTGTGGATTTCCGATTTAAAGGGTCCTGGCTACCTGCTACATCTTTTGGCTATTCGAAATGTGAGCAAAATCAGAGAAAGTGTTGTTTATAGGATTGTTACAATGATATAGACGACTCTCTTAAGCCAACTACACTCTCCAAAATATTTAACTAATACAACTCTCAAACAAGGGTAAGAAAGAAAGAAATAATCAAATATTTAAAGTGTATTGATTGGTGCAATTTAGAAGTAATCCCATAAGCTCCTTTTATAACCAAAGAGATTACTTCCCACTCTTTCCATCCACCGATGTGGGACTAAGCAAAAAACATTTCTTCTACTAGCCAAAAAATCAAACCAACAAATCTCCACCTTTTGGATAGAAGAAGATAACCATGCTTTCACATTGCAAGGATAACCGATGTAGACGCTTCCTCAACGACAACTTCAAGATCCTCATCTTCATGTCGTTGACATTATCTCCCAAGAGACAAAACTTGCATCTTCATCGAACATTGTCAAGACCCGACAATCATTGTCATCACAGACAATCATAACTCTTAACAAGAATTATCATACTCCACCATTAAAAGTATAGCACTTAGAATATCACATTCCAAGCATTTCACCTCGGCACATGTTGTTGAACAACCAGCTGAAACTTTATGGTGCAACTTCCTGTTTGGCTTTCCCTGGAAGTTTCATCAGCTACAACATCAGTTTCCACCACACAACCTGCATCAATGCCAAACCAATGCCCATGTGCAATTGTGGAGCCGCTAACGAACATCCCTTTCCATGGTGGCGCGGACACACCATGAGGATGGTGTGACTTCAGAGGAATTCGTCACTCTCCGTAACAACGGAGACAATGTTAGCGTCTTTGGAGCCATTTGCCGGATTAGCTCCACCTGGACAATTAACCCTTACATGCCCAGTCTTCCCGCACCTCCAGCATACCAGATTCTTCCCAGAGTTTCTCTTTGGCCTATCCGAACACAACACTATCGTATCTCCTGATGACGAGACCCCGTTACCTTCCAGTCTTTTCTCCTCGGATAGGAGCTTGCTAGTAACGTCTTCAAACTTCAGAGTTTTCTTCCCATACATCAAAATAGGTTTCATGTGTTCATAAGACGATGACAAAGATAATATCAACCTCAAAGCTTTATCTTCATCATTCACTTTAACTCCAATAGCTTCAAGTTCCGAAACAATACCATTCAAAATGCTCAGATGATCTGAAATCTTTGAACCCCCATCCATACGCAAAGTATGAAATTGTTCTTTAAGACACAACCGATTTGAGATGCCCTTGCCCTGGTACAACTGCTCTAGTTTAACCCAAAGCTCCTTTGCCGTTGATAACCCGTGCACATTTGCAAGCACGTTCTTTGCAAGAACCAAACGAATCGCACTTGCTGCCCTTAAATCCATATCATCTCATTCTTCTTCATCGAACTTACTGCTAGAATCACTGCCGGGAACAAAGGTGGGTTTACCTTTCAATGCCTTGTGTAACCCGGACTGAATCAACACTTCCTTGACTTGAACCTGCCATAAGCCAAAATTGATCATCCCATCAAATTTCTCTACATCAAACCTCATTGGACTGAACTTCGACATCGTATCCGTATCCTATAAACAACATTTTCTCTGATTTTGCTCACGTTTCGAATAGTCAAAAGATGTAGCAGGTAGCCAGGACCCTTTAAATCGGAAATCCACAACTCGCCACTAACAAATCCAACTATTACTACGAATCAGAAAAAATATTGCCTAACCAGATACCTTATACGATCAATAGATTTCATTTCTGATGTGGACGATCCACTCCCGTGGCAACCACAGAGCATACTCCGACTCCTATAACTCCTTTGTTTCCGGCAGTGATTCTAGCAGTAAGTTCGATGAAGAAGAATGGGATGATATGGATTTGAGGGCAGCAAGTGCGATTCGTTTGTGTCTTGCAAAGAACGTGCTTGCAAATATGCACGGGTTATCAACGGCAAATGAGCTTTGGGTTAAACTAGAGCAGTTGTACCAGGGCAAGGTGTAACGACCCGACTTTTTCGACTTGCTTTTATGCCTTGTATTTTAGCGAAACTGCGTATTTGTGCGTACTGTGCTACTTTATACTCTGAAATCTTTAGGTACATGGTTTACTTTCATTTATATGTTAAAACGTGCCTTAGAGTACGTAGGATACTTAACTTGATCATCGGAAGCCTTTATGACCGTTAGTGTCACTTTGACGTTTCGAACAAACTGCGTACTGCGTACACGTTTAACTTTTGTCGTAATCGGAATATTATGACTAAAAATCTTAATTATTATTTTATAATAATAATTACTTGGGTTTATGGATGCTTAATTACGCGTAGTAATTTAATTATGCTTACTAGTTAGTCTTGTTGGACTTTCTACCTTGTTGGACCTAAGCCCACCCTACTCTAGCTAGTAGCCCATTTATTTAGCCCACTTATTAATTACTAGTGACCCATTAATATGTAAGACAAATGCCCATTTATTAAAGGGAACATGCTAGCATTTATGTCAAGTATTATCCTTAATGTTGCATGGGACCCTAACATAAGCACCAACTTTAGACAACCATTAACC